>NW_017729028.1:35803024-35826225 GCF_001723915.1 Gavialis gangeticus
TGGTTCTTTAAGAAGAAAAAAAATGAAAAAACCCTGGGACTCACCATTTCCTGCAGTAGCCTCAAGGCTTAGATGGGCCCTTGCAGAGCCCCCCACATGGTGCAGGATAATGGGGGGCAGCTGGAATAGCCGCCACTAGGCAGGAACCAGTGCAGAACCCCCCCCACAGTTTGGGACAGTGGTGGGGGGCAACGGGGATCATGCTCCTGCCCAGCAGCACCCAGTGCTGGGAGCTGAGGTGGGCAGGGCAATCATCGCCAGGCTGGCAGCAGACCCAGAAGTGGACCAGAAGCACTTCCACATTCACCGGGGAACACAACGGGGACTCCCCCCCCCCCAGCTCAGTGACTGGTGCCCCCTGGGTCTGGGGGAGCACCCATGCGGCCGATCACCAAGCCTCCATCCACCCCACCATCGCAGCATTCACAAGCCGTGCTTGGTACCTCAAGGTATGTAGAAAAAACATTTACAGCTGCATCTCTTAAGCCTGTGCAAAGTGGCTAGTATTTGCTTCAGATTCAGATTCAGCCAGTTCAGGGGACAGTGATTCAATCTGGTGGTTCGAACCATCATCCCAAATCAATTTGGCCAACTCTGATTCAGAGATTTGGCTGCTGACGAATCATCTGAATCTCCAAATCACCCAGGCCCCATCCCCCACCCACTCTCCCAGCCCTGGCAATGGCTGCCACGGCCGCCAAAGCTCCCGGTACTTTGGGGAAAAAAAAGCCCCCACTAACCAGCTGCTGCCCCCCACTGTCCCATGCTGTGTGGGGGGCTCTGCCATGAGCCCCCTGACCCTCTCCCTGCTGTCCTAGCCCCACCATGGCTGCTCCGCCTGCCCCAGCTCCAGCCCTTTAAGAAAGAAAGAAAAAAAAAAAGCCTTGGTCTCACCAGCTCCTGCTCTATTTGTTATTGTTTTATCATTTATCTGAAATAGTTCTCCTCCCCACCTCTGTTTATCCTCTGGATGCATTTAGAAAGAGGAAACATTCCTTTTTAACCTGTTTTGCTTATGCTAAATGACCCCAGTTCTTTTAGTCTCTTTTGATCAGAAAGCCTGTTCACTTTGCAGATGTTCCTATTAGGCCTTCTCTGACCTGGTTCTAGTTTACATTCATCTTTCTTGCAAAAGGGCAACTAGAAGTCTACTCAGAACTCTAGATGAGAGCTCAGTAGTGCTTTATACAATGGCACGGACATTTACCTTTCACTACTGGAAAAACTTCATGAGATACATCCTCGGCTTGCGGCTTCCCTCAAAGCTGCATCACCCTAATGGCACACAGTTGTCTCACAGTCAACTAATACACCCAAGTTCTTTTCCTCCTTTTTCATTTCTAGCTGGTCATCTCACAGCTGAGAGTAGAAATACTCATTGTTAATCCTAAACACATGCCTAAACATAGTTTGTGCTATTCAGTTTCTTTCTATTTCCATTATCATGGTCCTCAAAGTTATCTAGTTCTTCCTTAATGATCATAGAATAATAGAAAATGAGGGTTGGGAGGGTCATCTAGTCCACCCCCCTGCTCAAAACAGGATCATCCCCAACTAGATTATCCCGGCCAAGGTTTTGTCTAGCTGGGTATTAAAAATCTCCAAGAATGGAGAGTCCACCACTTCTTTGGGAAACCTGTGCCAGTGTTTTACTACCCTTCTAGTGAGAAAATTCTTCCTAAACCTAAACCTTGCTGCAACTTGAGACTATTGCTCCTTGTTTTGTCATTTGTCACCATTGAGAGCAGTCTAGCTCCATCCTCTTGGGAACTACCTTTCAGGTAGTTAAAGGCTGATATTAAATCCTGCCTCAGTCTTCTCTTGTGTAGACTAAATAAACCCAGTTCCCTTAAGTTCTCCCCATAAGTCATGTGCTTATAACCTCTAACCATTTCTGTTGCCCTCCACTGGACTCTATCCAACTGCTCCATGCCCTTTCAATAGTCATCTTATCACAGAAGGCAATCAGGTTTGTCAGCTATGACCTGCCCTTGTTGAATCCCTGCTGACTGTTCCTGGTCACCTTCTCCTCCAAGTGGTTAGAAATGGATTTCTTGAGGACCTGGTCCATGATTATTCCAGGAACTGAGGTGAGGCTGATTGGTCTGTAGTTCCCTGGATCCTCCTTCTTCCCTTTCTTAAAGATGGGCATTATATTGCTCTTTTCCAATCATCCAGGACCTCTCCCAATCCTGACAAGTTTTCAAAGATAATGGCCAGTGGCTCTGCAATCACATCAATCAGCTTCCTCACAACCCTTGCATGCATCTGGCCGCATGGACTTGTATACGTCTAGCTTTTCTAAATAATCCCTAACCTGTTCTTTTACTGCTGAGGGCTGCTCACCTCCTCCGGTGCAGTAGTCTGGGATCTGACCTTGCCTGTGAAGACCAAGGTAAAAAAAGGCATTGAGTACTTCAGCCTTTTCCTCATCATCTATCAGTAGGTTGCCTCCTACATTCAGTAAAGGACCCACGCTTTCCCTGACCTTCCTTTTGTCATTGGCATACTTGTAGAAACCCTTCTTTTTCCCCTTCACATCCTTTGCTAGTTGCAACTCCAGCTGCACTTTAGCCTTCCTGATTTCATCTCTCTATGCCCAAGCAATATTCTTATACTCCTCCTGTAGCATGGCAACGTCCCAGTGTGGCTGTGATGCTCCCTGGTGGCTCTGCAACCATGCCCCTCTCTGCCTCTATGGTGGCTTCCCTTCTGTCTCACCTGTCATGCCTTGATGTAATAATAGGATTTAAAGGGGAGGTTACCCACAAGCTTTAGCATGGGCCCCAATCCAACTGAACTTGGGTTCTCCAACACCCTAGTTGTCTCAACTACACTACTCCCAGACCCCTCTCTGGGCCTCTCTTGACTGTGTCACTTCAGGACTATAGCAGTAAGGGTTCATCGTGTGGCTCCATTTCTCCCCTGTGCCACACCCCAATCCTCACAGGTGCTGCTCTATCATTACCCCTGTTGGGGCTTTGGCCTCCTCGGCCGTTCTCCCCCTCCATTCTCTTAGCTAGGCCTTCTAGCCTGTGCCCCATGTATTAGATCTGGTCATGAGGCACCAGCTCTGGTCTAGCCCTCTCTGGCACGAGGCCCCTGGCCCCTATCTGGCTGTGCCCCTCTCACTCTCCCCTGCTCCAGGATCAACACTCACTCAGGCCTTGAGCCTGCCCCTAGCAGTGAAATTCTTGTATTAATATTCTTTTGCTTACCTAATACTTTCTTATATGGCACTGCATTAAATGCTTTACCAAAGGCCAAGATGATCAGACCCAGTGCACTTAAGTCTGTCTGTTACTTGGAAGGAAGAAAAAACTTCCTTTATTTCTGTTGTCTGTTTAGATTTCCCACTAATTAGAATAGGGGGTGTTTTCTTAGGTCAGGGGTGGGCAATTATTTCAGCTGGAGGCTGCTTAATGAGTTTTGGTGAGCAGTCGAAGGCTGCAAGGGTATCCCCGCCACTTGACAAGTGCCCTGCCCCATTGTTGCCATCTTGGGACCATACGTTCCACTCCCAACCCCTGAACTTTGCCACCAGGCCTGGGCTGACCATGCTTCCGCCCCCCCCCCTTGCCAAAGACCCCATGCTTTCTGCTCTGTGCTCCCACCCAGAAGACCTCACACTTCCACTCAGATGCAGCTTCCCTCCAACCCCACTTCCCTACCTGTTGCCTGGAGCACTGCAGCAGTGACAGAAGGAGCTGCTGGAGGTTGGGGAGCGGTTGCCCAGCTGGCTGCAGCAGCAGCCTTGACTAGAAGATGTATGCACTGGGCAGGGCCAGGGCCAGGGCTCTCCTGTGCATGAGGATGGGAGCACACTGTGTTGCCCCAATAGGAGAGGGTGGCCCACTCAATGGGTGATTGCTGACAGGCTGTATTTGGCCTGTGGGCCATATTTTGCCTGCCCCTCTTTTACGGCCTTGTTACACATTATGCTGCGGGCTGCACAAATGTTGATCAATCCGCTCGGTGCTAGCTTCGAGTCTAAAGCAATCATACCTTTAACCTAGGAACCTGCTCTGACTGGCCTACCGGCACAGCTGTGATTTGTTACTAAAGGGCTGGTGAGCAGCGAGATCTCTTCGCCCATACTTCTCTATGTTTTGCCCATTCTTTACCTTTACCTTCTAGACTGTGGGGAAGGGAGGGAGGTGGCAGAGTCCTGGGAGACAGGCTAATGGACTCAGCAGTGGGCTACTCAGAGAGGCTGCTGCCTGCCTGGCTCCTGGCTCTGATGGCAGAGCTGCACTGCCAAAAGCCTGCAAGCAGGGAGCCCCAGGATCAGGCTGTCCTGGGGAGGAGGGAGGGTGCTTTCCTGGGGGAGGATCCTGGGCAAAGCAAAGCAAGTGGTGCAAGGGTGGGGGGAGTTTCCCCAAGCCAGGTGGGAGAACCATGATTGAAGCTGCTTGGGTGCCCACACCATGCCTAATGCCTGGCAGATTCCAGAGCCTGGCTCCCATGTAAAACCCAAACTGCAGACAGCAAGAGGTGGAAGGAGACAGAAACACTGCCCGATGCTGGGGCTTGCATCTGCCTCCTTTCCCAGCCCTTTCTCTCCCCCCGTCCCATCCTGGCTGAGCATTGGGGTTACCCTGTCTGCAAACACCTTCACCAAGCCTGCTCCCTCTGCCTCTACCAGTCCCCAGGCTGCATCAGTGCTTTTATAAGGAGTCAAAGACAATGCTGGCTCCACAAATATGCATCATTGGGCCCCGCATACTGGCTCGTGCCCCATCCAAGCTTCCTTTCTAATCTGTAGTGATAAGCATGCTTGATGGGCTGCCCCACACTGGTGCTCAGCTACCTTTCCATCTCAGAGACAACTCTGATCATCTTCCAGTCCCAGTGTTCAGCTCTTAACATGATTCCTAGTGGTGAGACTTTGCTGCTGGGGACTGCTTCCCTGATGCTTGTTTATTTGGAGCTGACCTGGACCTGTCATAGCCCAAAGGGAGATCTGACATTAACCTAAAGGCCCGTTGCCTTGGGAGGCAGGGAAAAAAACAGAAGTAGTGGCAGCATAATGCCTTATTTCTCCTTTTTTCAGCTCCTCTCCTGTCCTGCCAGCTCCCTTCCTGTCCTTCACCAGAAGAATTACACCAACTACCTCCAGCACAGGATGAAAAAGCCCATCAGATGGAAAATAATAATAGCAGAAGCAGCCAGGGGTGTGAGATCCCACAGAACAGGAGGGTCTGGGAGGGGCCACTGCATCCTGGGATGCTGGAGGACTTCAACTTGGGTGGAATAGTTGCAGGGAGTGGCCACACCTTAATGGAACAGGAGCAAGGTTGTGCAGATTAGAGATAATCCTGTCCTGGAGTGGTATAATTTAAGATGAATAATAAGTGCTTTAAGCCACTTAAAAGTGCTAACATGCAGCCAGGTCAGGGGTTAAGAAAACCAGAAGCTGCCTAAAATTACTGTGTAAAAAAGCTCTTACTTTATGTACCTCTTGGCTGTGGTTTCCAGGTGCCAGTGAAACAGCACAGTAGTAAACTTCGGGGTCAATTCTGGGTGAATGACCCTACAATAAATAAGATCACTATTATCATTGTTTAGTCTTAAACAGAGGGAGCCCTTTTAAGATTAGCATAATGCAAACATGTTTGGTTGATTCTTGCATCACTTAACAGTATAGATATTCCAGATGACACTGTTTAAAGGCCAGTTTATGTTCAGCACTTTTGAATAGGCCTGTGAAAATAGGCAACTATTCGATTCAGATTCAGCTGATTCAGATTAGGCTGATTCAATTCAGCGATTTGAATTGCTTTTCTGATTCGATTCGGCCAAATGGATTCAGAAAAGATTCGGGGCCAATTCGGAGAGATTTGGAGATTCAGCCATAGGGTATAATGGGGAATCAATGAAATATTTATAACTTTGTTTTTTGGATGATTTCCATGAAACTTTCACGGGTGGTAGCTGCTGCTGAGGGAATGAAGCTTGCCAAGTTTCAAGGTGATAGATGAATGGGGTTTTTGGGAAATTGCACCTCAAAGTCCTGAAAGCAAAACTCATGTCACTTATGTGTGTTAAGCCACAGAGGGGTGAAAACTGCATGGATGGTAGCTCTTGCTGAGGCCACAAATCCTGCCATCCTGCCAAGTTTTAGGGAGATAGGTGCAGGGGTTTCTGGGAAACTGCACCACAAGCTGCTGAAAGGGAAACCCATGTCACATGTGTGTTAGGACACAGTGGGGTGAAAAGTGCAGGGATTGTAGCTCTTGCTGAAACCACAAAGCCTTCCAAGTTGTAAGGAAATAGGTGCAGGGGTTTCTTGGAAACTGCACCTCAGACTGCTGACAAGCAAAACTCATGACATAGGTGACACTGTGTGTGTTAAAGCACAGGGGGGTGAAAACTGCAGGCCTGCTAAGGCCAGAATCTCCCCAACACTGTTATGGGAATCTTGTGTGGCAACTACTTCTTGGGTGACCAGGGGAATTCAGCTGAACACCCTGAAAGCAAAAACAGCATCACCTGCTACAGCTTGTGTTAATGCTTCACAACTCTGGGCCTAGAGCACAGGGGGCATGTCTGTATGTGCTTTTAGTCACCACTAGATTTATTGTGCAGTAAATAATTTTGGCTAGGCATCTGCATGTGAAGAGACCTGCTAGGAAGTTTGCTGCCAGGTCTCTCCATCCCTGCCATGTTCCCCCGTGGCCACTGCGGGGAGGTCTAGGCTCCAGCCCCAGCTGCTAGCACTTGGCAGCCATATTTAAAACTGAGCCCCATTCTGTGCTCTCCTGGAAGCCAGTTCCTATGCTCTGAGGAACAGCGTGGCACTCACAGAAGCAGCACCTTGCAGCTGTGTTCATACCCTCTCTGCATCCCTGTACTATGGCTGCCCCAGGTCCTGGCCCTGGCAGCAAGGAACAGGGTCCCACGATCCTGTTGGCTGCCTCAGTTACCTTGCTGGCCCACTGAACTCACCATCACTTGGCCCAAGGCCATCTCACCCCATCCACCTCCCCCACACCCAGCGACTGCCTGTTCCCTCACTGCATGCCCTTCCAGGGCTCCCACTTCCATTTAGCTGCTGCCACCAGTAACACCAATGAGGGGATTCAGGAGGCCATCACTGGGGTCACCATGGCCCTCCTGGGCCTCCAGCCCCAATGCCTCTGGGCCTGTCATGCCAGCAAGCACTGGTGCAGTAGAATGGGGACTACAAGCAGTGGCTGGATGCCTTTCAGATGATCAGGGCCACCTTCATGGACCTACTCCACCAGCTGTGGCTCCACCTGGAGCACCAGGACTAGCATGTGACTGGCCCTGCCACTGCTCAAGCTTGCCATGCCCACCAGCCTTCGGTATGTAGGGCACTTTTTCAGGTGTGTAGCACCTTCCAGGATGTGCTGGTGGACCCCATCCTCCGCATCCATGACCCCCAGGTGATGGTGGCAGGTTTCTGTACACTAGGGTTCCCCCAGTGTATTGGAACCCTGGGCAGCACCCACAACCCAGTGACCTGCCCTCTGCACAGAGAATTCCCCTACTATAGCTACAGCTGGTTTCACTCTGTGCCCCGAAAGCTGTTGAAGACCACTGGGGCATGTTCATGCATGTGACTGCCACCTAGGCGGAAAGCACACACAGTGCCTGCATGTTCCAAAACTCTGGACTGGCCATGCTGGTGGAGAGCGGGTGCTTTGCACTGAAAGCAGTGGACCTGCAATTGGGCACCATCATCGTCCCAACCCTGCTGTTCGAGTACCCTGCTTACCTGATCCTGACTCCTGACCAGCCCTACACTGGCCACCTGGACACCCACCAGGCCCACTTTAATTGTTGCCTGGGCCAGACATGAGCCCTGGTGAAGTGTGCCTTCAGCCACCTCAAGGGCCACTGGTGCTCCCTCACTGCCCTCCTTGAAGTGGCCAAGAACAACCTCCCTTGGGTCATCATCACAACCTGTGTGCTGCGCAATATCTGTGAGGCCAAGGGAGAGTTGTTCTGCAAGGCCAGGGCACAGGAAGCGTGGTGGGTAGAGGCAGCCTGGCAGTTGGAGCATGAGCTGCAGAGGCAGTGGCAGTGGCAGCACCAGATCCCCCCTGGAACAGCCCCAGGCAAGCCACACACCCGCCAGCAGGGGCAGGGCACTGGGTGCAGAAAACTCTGGCAGATCCCCTTCTGGAGCCCCCCCCCCCCCTCCAATTCTAGTCTACCTAGTCTGCTGCCCACAGACTACCTACCCCCTGCCCTCCCCCAGCACCAGTTTCACGCCAGACACAGGTCCAAACAAGAAATATTTATTCCCTTCACAGTTCACACCTCCCATCCTCCTCCCTCCCTTCCCAACACATGGAGTCCCTCCACCAACCTCCCTACCCACCAACAATAAAACCCCTCTTCCTAGTTTGAAAACTATGTACAGTCTGTCTTTTTGTGTCCCAGGGTGGAAGCACCTAGGGGGCAAAGCTTAGAGGAAACCAGCCAGCACCCTGGCCTCCTCCCAGGCCCAGGCAGGGGCCTTCTGTGGGGTGGTAGGTGGCTGCCATGGGGCCTGTGGGGATAGGGCCAGGGGTCAGGCAGCAACGAGCACACACAAGACCACCAAGCCTAGGTGGATGTCTATGGTCTGGTGGTCATTTGTCCATGGCCTCCATGGCCTGGCCTAGGATCCTATTTTGATCCCCAAGGACCTGGATGCACTTCTGCTCCAGGGCTAGGAGCTCGGCCTGGTGCTCTCAGTCTGCCTGGTCCTGCGCCTCCTCCCAGGCAGTGTCCCCCTGCTGCCACCTCTCCTGGCATTTGAAGTTCTCCTCCCAGGCCAGGTCCTCTCGGTGTCAGGCCCATGCATCCACCACCCCCTCCTCAGCCACTGCCACTAGCTGCTGGAGGAGGAGGGTCCTGTCTTGTGTGCACCTCTGGCACAGCCAGCGCATCCAGAAAGCCCTGGTGCTCCATGATGGCATCCTCAACCCAGCATCTGCACTGGGACCTGTGGCCTCTCCCCCACATCCAGATGCTGGGCCTGCAGAGGCAGGAGACAGAAGCCTTTTGTGACAGTTTGCAACATTCCAGTGATAAGATGCTCTGCACCAGGGGCTGTGCACTGCCCAGACTCATACCGAGGGCTAGCCACACATGGGTGCCCAGGGACCATGGCTAGTTGGCCAGGCAGGCCCAGGTCAGGGCACAGGCAGCCACTGGCTGATCCCCCATCCCCACAGGCTCCCCTGGGGCTGGTGGCCTTCTGAGGCAGCCTGCCTCTCCTGCTCCATCCCCAGGGTTGAACAGGCCAGGCTCCTGGCAACACCTGCTGCAACAGCTCCAAACCCTCCTCTTCCTGTGCAGGCCAACCACTCTGCTGTAGTGCCGGGCAGACCATCGTGCCTGGCCACAGGGTGCACAGGGCTCTGGATAACAGGCATGAGGATCTGGCTGCACCCCCACCCTCCCTACTCTTTAGGGCCGAGGGTCAGTCCAGCCCTGCAGCTGGAGAGGCTCCCAGCCACTATCCCTGGGACTGGCCTCAGGCTGGCCTCCTAGTGACTGGGAAGACAAGGCAGCAAACTTGCCACCAGGTCACAACTACACGTGTATTACTGTGCAGTTACTAATCGCTATTAAATGTGCTACATGTTTTTGCAGGTAGCAAATGTAGCTATAATTAAGGGAATTTACTGCACAGTAAGAACGCACATGTGTAGGCGTGTGTGCTTATTGCATGTAAATTAGGCAACCATGCATGCACCCAGTTGGACTGTGGCAGGCAATTACTAGTCAGTTATTCAGTGCTAGCTCATCCTGAAGATCTGAAGTCCACTGTGGTTCAGATATTTGGTGTATCCTCACTTAAGTGATGACCACCTCTTGGCTAACACATGGGGAGCTGAAGTAGAAATATCTGAAGCTAGAGTCAAAGGCACTACACAAGCTGAGTGAGAGATAAGCCTCCATAAATGAGGGTTCTTTCAATTTATATACTTAGTGAAAGTGGCACAGAGGGGACCTTTAACCAACAGTCACAGGCACTGAGGGAGGATCACTAATATACATGCACATCTAATGATAAGTAGCTGAGGATCATAGCATCTTTGTTGGACTGGTTTTGGGCACAGCATTAGGAACTAGGGTATCCATGATATATTTCTGTCCTTGTATCAACCACTTGGCCTTCTACATGTTTCAGTTATTTGACCTGTATAATAGGAATACTAATACTAATCTCATATCAGTGTTGTACTATTAAATCTATGAATATTTGTAAAAGAATCCTCAAATTAGTAATTAGTAACTTGATCCTCCCATTGTTATATGCGATGCTACAGAAGTGAAAAGTCCCATTATTATTGTTTTAAAAACAATAATAAAGAGCAATATTTACAGCTATTGTTTGCACAATTGAAAAGCACAGTTGATTATGCATTAAACTGTTTCTGTTTAATTCATTCACTTTGACAAAATATATAGGGGAAGTCAAAACTCGGCTATGCAGTGAGGATGGAAAAGACGTAAATTTACAAGCAAGTAATCAGATGCCACCTTCTGGTTTCTAGAGAGGAAACGAAAATCAATAGTTTCCTACAAACAAATAATGGTCATTATGCAGTGTCTGTATCCATATTAGCCATGTACAGGTGTTATCACTCACCGTCAAAGATTCTGCCCAATAATTGAAAACATTGAATAAAACATAAATATGCAGGTAAATAAATGGGGGTGGAAGAGGCAAGACAAGAAAGAAGTATAAGGAGAATTTGATCTTGGAAAGGAACAATAGATTTTCCACAGGCCCCAAGGAGGTTCCAATGCTCAGGACACACTCCAAGGACTGGTTCAGGTTCTTATTTAATCTCTTGAATAAACTCAATACAATGTTTTCATTCACATTACTGGCTGGGGAAATGGCCTGTAAATCAGAGATGAAAAAGCCCATCAGAACATTTTAGGATCCCAAAAATGGTTTGAGCTCTAAACGTGGGTGCTGGCAATGGGAGTTCTCATTTTAGACCTATTCGACTCACCGGTATGATTCCATGCTACAAAAAGCAATTCGAAACAGAAAGGTAAACCCCAACTTTTAAAATAAAAAACCTGACTGTATAATTAAAGGTGAATATGTTTGAAAGAGACTCCATTACAATTAAACCTGGATGTAAAACAGCCTATGTTAGATGTTAAAATGCTACTAAAATAATTTACATAAACAAAAAAAGATAATGAATCAATGCTCGCTCTTCATATAACTGAATTAATGAGTTGTTCTTTTATACAGAATTAGGGGAAGTATCTTAGCAAACCTTTAAGATCAAACCTGACAGGTTTGGTTGTGTACTATATTGAATATGTATTCATGTTCCTAATTGGGGAAAATAATTAAAATGCTTTTGATTTTGCTACCATCAATACTCACACTGAAAATCAATGGAGCTATTCATGGCAGCAGTTAAGTACTGAACCATGAAGAACTGTATAATTTTTAGACTGTATGATTTAATACATACTACTATTTATCTTTTTCCAAATGTAAGAACCTTCACTTTTTGTAATCCAGAAAGGTTCTGCCTTAAATACGTTGGGTTTCAGGTTATAAAAAGAACACTTTTAACTTCACTTCTGCAAGTTATTTTTCAGAGTCGGCTAACATTTTTCAGATAGTAGCTGCCAGTTTAGGTTTCAACAGATGGAAATAGGAAAAAACATCTGCTTTTTCATTTTTATTTACTTAATAAAAACAAATTGAATGTGTTGGTTTTGGATATTTTTAACTGGATGCCAATTCCCATCAAAATACAGCTCGACACAGACTATGAGAAAACTGTAAACTATTATGTAATAAATACATCATTCCCCAATTTCTATGATAATGAAAAGGAGTCAATAAATGTGCGTCAAGTGACATTATTGCTTAAATAACTCTGTATCGCTATAGCGTAGTCTCTTGGTTTTCAAGAAGTTCCAAATATACTTTAAAGGATAATGTCCATTTTTCACTGGTTGGTGTAGCTGTTGAACTTTTCTTTGAAAAAACAAAAAGTAGTAGTAGTACAATGAAAAAACTTAATTAAACATTTTTAATTAAATTTAATTAAATAAAGCTTTTGATTGAAATGCATTCTTTTTCAGGTCATCTTCAGACTTCACTGCATTTGAAAACTTGTCTAAGTCCATCCCAACCAGACAGTTGGTCCAATAAAAGATACTACCCACAGAAATCCTTGCTTTTCACGTATTTCCTGGACCATCACAGCAACAACATGACTTTAACACCTAATTAAAACTGTAGATATAAATGAAGATTTCCAGCTCACTGATTTAAATTAGGATTAAGATTGGTGATTTGAAACAGAGTGATTTACATCAATTCTGACTAGAATTAAGCCAAAGTTCAGCAAAGCACACACTTAATTGCATTTCATTTCAGTAGAATTGCTTACATGCTGGCTTTTGAAATATCTTTGGGACTTTGTTGGGCTGTGTCCTCCAATATGCAGTATCAGTAAGAGCAATCAGAATAAAGCCCCATGCAACATTTTCAATGTATATACAAATATATTAGTGAGCAGAAGATGAAATTTTGTTCCCTTGTGATGAAGGGCACTTACGCTCATTTTAGCACCCCATCTTTATTCAGCAAAACACTCAAGCACATACTTAACTGCAAATTAAGCACATGGTATATGCTTAAAACCAAGTGTGTGCCTCAGTTCTCTCCTGAATCAAGATCTTTGTGGGCTTATCATTTTATTTGAAACAAAGAGTCGCCACTTATAGAATCAAGAGTTCCTGATTCAAACTGAGCCAGGGGCAAAATCCTTAAAGGATGACAGTCCTTAATGTTAGCACTAATAGGGCGTGTCTACATGAAATGCTAAAAGTGCAGTAGACTAATTCTACTGCGCATTATTGCGTAACAGCAAAAGCCATGCTAATGCGCTAATGTGTAGTAGGCATCCGCATCACTTGAAAGACATGCACCCACGCTACCACACAGTAGCATCAATTACTGCACATTTAGTACCTGTTATTACAGGTACTAACTTAATGTGCAGTAATTGTGCAACATTAATGCATGTGTAGACATGCCCCTAGGCTACAAAGAAACTTCCAAAACTATTATCTAAAAGTTAGCGCTATGCAGGGATGGGCAAAATGTGGCCCGCAGGCTGGATGTGGCCTGCCAGGCCATTGTATCTGGTCCATGGGTCCCCTAAAAAATTTAGAAAATTAATATTGATCTGCCCCAGCTGCCTTTCATGCGGCCCTTGAGGGCCTGCCAAAACTCAGTAAGCGGCCCTCCGCCCCAAATAATTGCCCACCTCTGTGCTATAGGGTCAGAAGGAACCTCAAGGAGCATCTAGTCCAGCACACTGCATAGAAGGAAGATGCACTGTTCCTAAAACATCCCAGGCCAATATCTATCCAGTTTCTTTGAAAACCTCCAGTGAAGGAGATTCCATAGCTTCCTTGGGTAGCTTGTTCCATTATCCTACTGCTATAATTTGAAATACTCCCCGCCCCGCCATAGATTGAATCTAAATCTGTTTTGCTGCTGTTTAAAACAATTGCCTTGTGTTTTGCATCTTCTAAGATGTGCCTTGGATTTATGGATGTGAATTCCTTCATTAACTGCTACTTTCTGAAGGGTGACTATTATTTCCATAGCTGCAGATTGTGCAGAGTTTCCACATAGGACCAGATGTTCCTGTGACTTTCTTAGGCAAAACGAAGGGTGGTTCTGAGTACATCCATGAGGTTTTCTAAGCTCCTCAGGCTTGTCTTCCTTTAAGTGAAGCTCATACACTCTGTGAGGCATCTCTGACAATCAGGTTACTTTTACAGCAGAGTGTAAATCTGGATATGGGGTCTAAGCTTAAACACCTGATTTTTAACATTTGGCCTAGTCACTTAGCAGAGATTAGCCTCCACACCCCATAGTCATACATACTAGTGCAAAACAGTTGTGAAATGCTGCAAGATCTTAATAGAAGCATTTTGTTCTGGTGCACATGTCATTACCAGGTGCAGGGCAATGCACAATTAGACCCCTGGAAAGTCACCAAATCAGGACCAATGAACAATATGAGCTCACGCTGCAAAATCTTAGCAGACAAGCTTGACAAGAATGACAAGAATGGATGAAAGAAGCTCAGTAGAGGTCATATATTTCCATTTTAGAGCAGCATTTGATGTGCAGACTCATTAAAACTTATGCTAAATATGAATTCAAATTGGCAGATGTGGGAAAACGACTTCTTTTTGAAAGCAGGGAGCCTGATACTAAATGCAGTAAGGTGCACCATTGATTTAAGGTGACCAAAAGTCCTCAACTTGTTAAATTTACCAAAAAGAAAGCTGAGAGATGGTACAATTGCTATTTTGTGTCAGGGAAATACCAGAGACAAGAAAAGATGTATTATCTCCAGAATAATGTAGGCATATGGATAAACAGGTACCTTATAGGCATGGGAGGTGCCAAAACATGAGCTTAACAGTGATGGCGGGGGATGGGACTTGAAAATCCAAGAGGCCTTTTCCAATCTGAAGTCCCTAAACAATGACACTTTTTTCACCACTGCTGTTTCATTCCCTGTCACTTTTGTCTTTTCTGAGCAGAGGTGTTCAATTAACTGTTCCAAGTGACCCCAACATCTTTCCCCAGAAAGATCACAACTCATTTAAAACCTAGCAGTGAGCGAGAGTAGGTTGCATTATTTGTTCTAAATTTACATTTGTCAGCAATTACATTTCATCTGACAAGATGCCGCCCATTCCCTGAACTTTGTTAGGCCCCCTATTAAGTCCCTTACAATCATCTCTAGTTTTGAATAACCTGAATAATTTTGTGTCATTTGAAAATATGGTCAGTCCATTGGTCACTTACTCTCCCAGTTCACTAATAATTATTTTTTTAAAAACACCAGTCCCAGCACTGTAGCTTGGGGCACTCTACTAACATCCTTGCATGACATCAACAATTTCCAAATTACCGTTATTCCTCCAATCTGCTTTTAGAAATAGAATATGTTATCCCCTTCCTTGGCTACATACCTCCCTATATTAGCAAAAGATTTTGGGAAACTCTAACAAAGTATACTACCTTGTTCTCTTCTACTGAAACTGTGCTGTCATAATCAGCAAAATTTTGATGATTAAAAAAATTGAGAGGCTGATCATAAGTGGTCCTGCCTTGAGCAGAAGGTTGGACTAGATGACCTCCATAAGTCTCTTCCAGCTCTATGGGCATGTATACACATGCTCCAGGAGTAGTGGGGTGCAGGGAGGGGGGTACTTTAATTAGAGCTGGTCTGAGAGCCGCTCTAATTAAAGTTCTGCAGCATCTTGTGTATCAGCATCCCCACACTTCAAAATGGCTGCAGGAACACTTTAGCTAAAGCTCGTTGAACGAGCTTTAGATAAAGCACCCCCATCACCATTTTGAAGTGTGGGGACACTGATACACAAGACACAGGAGGCTGCTGGAGCGCAGTAGCTGCTACACTCCAGCATACTCGATTAATCGAGTCTGCTCCAATGCAGTGGCTGAGATAATTCAGAGTGCTTACAAGTGCGACATCATTTCCAATAGAATCCAAACCCTCCACTCTTCCATTCCCCCTGGAAGAGGCCTGGGAGAAGAGGGGAGATGGGAGTAATGCTGCTCACTTCTTCCTCAGACTGGGGACTGCTTGGCTGATGGAAGAGGTTTTCCCCGTTCCCTCCACTTGTGGTAGAAATATGGATGTGTCCCATGGGGGAGATGCTTCCCCTCATGCAGCCCTTCAGAACAGCGGCTCCCCTGCAGAGCCCATCCAGAGCCCTGTGCCTGCAGTCCTCCCCATCTTCCCTACCCCCAGAAGGACTTAAAGCAGGGTTTCCCATGGCCAGAGACTTCAGAAGTACCTCAGGCAAAGCCCCATCCCATGGCCACTGCTCTGGGTCTCCTATGAAAGCCTGACAGCTGAGATGGCGGTAGGGGAGGTAGGGTAAGATCCCCTGGGGAAGACAGACAATCAGCCCTGACCTGTACCTTCAGGTGCTGCCAGTTGTCTTCAGGCAGACTGGGGACCCTGGAAATCATGCTGGGATGCATGTTTTGGGGCCCCTTCGCTGGGTGTCCTCCACAGCACAAGCTGCTTGCTGAGTGCTCAGCTACCCCCTTGAACACTTGTACAGGGTGCTGGGTTTCCCTCCCCAGAGAAAGGGTCCCAAGTGTCACGGTGGAACCCGAATGAACAGGCTGGGTTTAGCGGCGGTGGAGTTCTGAGTGACACGGCAGCTGGATGTCCCCTAATTGAATAGGTTTATTAACTTACGCTTGGTAGAGCGCAGGTACAGAGTCTTCAGTTACAGTTAACAACACACAACAGGGGGGACCTGTTGTCCCACGGGGTTCGCCGACAGGCCCTTGCTTTCTACTCCCGGTGCCGGAGCCCGGGAATAGGTGCGGCTGCCTGTCAGGTAAGTCCCAGGGATGGTCAACAGTTTATGAAGGAAGACAAATAACGAAACAGAACTGTAACGCGTCGGTGTCGCCAGTCCACAGAACAGTTGGGTAGCCGAGATGATTGCCGAAGTCAGGAGCCAGGTAAGTCACGCCGAGGTTGAAGTCAAAGTCCGTAAGGGTGATCCGGAATCGTGGTCGAAGATAGTTGGAAGCCGAAGATCAGTACAGTTAACGATACAGAATGCCAGGCGGGGAGAGAGGCCAATAGGCCCAAGGGCCTAACTGGGGGACAGTCCCTGAAGGAGTCAGCCTCTGTCTCCAGTTACGCGGGCCTCTCTCTCTTTTTTTCTCTCTCTCTCTGTGGGAGGGGGCTCACTAGCCTTTTATCAGAATTTGGTAGCCAATCAGAATGTATACTCCACAGAACTTTCTAGTCTGATTATATAACATAATTGGGCATGCGCACTGTTATCCTCTCTCACACTGGGCATGCGTCTGACAGGGAAACTAGGTCACCCTTGAGTGACAGGCCCATAGGTCATGCAAAGGCCACGTGCAGGGCCTGTTACTATGGCGCTTACAAGATAGCCTCTGCACTGGCAGCACTCACAGAGCAAATTTCCAAGACACAGGGGTCTACTGGTAGAGTTTTCAACTGCTGAAGCTAAGCTGCTAAATTTCCACCAGGCCGTTTGAATGCTTGCACACACCCTAAAGCTCCAGGCTTTTGCTTCTGGAAAAGTCCTATGCACATTAAGGGAAAATTTCTAGAAACTGGCAATGAAGTTGCATAGGAATAGCCTTAAAAACAAACGCATCTGAATTATGTGTGTGTGTGGAGGGGGGGCTGCAAGTTTTTGCATAAAATTCTCTGATTAAATTCTAAAGAACAGTTCAAAAAAAAAATCACAGAAAAAAAAAGTTACCCTTTTGTATTAAATTTGATGGGACTTTTCCATAGGGGGCTGAAGCATCAAGTGCAAATGATAAAATAAGTGCAGGCTTTTCAGCCAGGAAGTCACATTTCTGCAGATCCTGACCTTACACACTTGGAACTAAAAGGATGTGCAACATACTCTGTAATCCATCTCTGAGCAGGCGTAACCTTTTAATGCAAGAAGGAATATAAATTACCTGATTTGCAATATACTGCCAAAAGTGGGCATGCCAAGTGTGCTGCCAAAGCTAAGAAAGAAATTTCCCATCATACGAACTAGCTTCCAGGCTGAGTGCATGGTATTATATAGAGTGGGCCGGGGTTTTATAAGGTGTACTTAAAAAACAGAGCATTAGGTCCTTTTTTGGTGCTCTGATAAAGATGCCTGGAAAATGTACTTTAAAGAAGCCAAGTAGCTTTCATCTGAACAGGTCAAGAGGGGAGAGGAACCTTTACCCCACATACAAAGAGCATATAAAAGTCAGTATGGAGATCGTACCTTACCTGATGAATTCTGATTACATCCTCATTTAACTCCCTTAAACTGTTACTAACTGTTCTTTAACACCCAGTGAACTAATGCATTGAGGAGAACTTAGTTTGAAAGCTATTATCATATTCGTTTCTTTTACACTTCTGAGAACATTGCTTATGGCACCTTACGAATTCCTGTGAATTCCCTTTTTAGTACCTTAGATAGAGGGTGTGAAAGAGAATATGATCAAAATTAATGCTGAAATATCTCCATAGGCAAAAAACTGCCTGGAAAATCAGGCCTTGAGGAGAATAAGCTGTTCAGCTCAGGTTTTACTCTTGCCACTAAGTGTATTTTAAGTGTTTTATGTAGAAAGTAACATAGATACGAGTATTAGCTCCATTTACCAACAGTCTAGGGAATCCTCCTCTTCTCTTCTTCATGGAATATGAAAACACCATGTTAGGGAAGTACAGCGCATATAAACACTAGATCCTTGAGGTCAGCTTTTCAGAGACACTGAGCATCTACCATTAATGTCAAAAGTCATATTGGCTAAAGGTCATTATAGGCCATGATTACACGTTAGTGATTATACAAAATTTCAGCAATAGTCATGATGATAGTAATTCGAACAGGTCCTAGACCATCATTCTAGATTCAGACACCCCAGTGTCTTATATGTATTTAAGTCTAGAGTTGGGTCTGAACTCCAGATTTAGACCTGGTGTGAATATTTTTAACAGGCAAAAAGCAATAGTATGCGTGAAATCTGAATCTAGAAGACAGTTTTGGGATGCCTGAGTCTATTTCTGTTAAAAGAAAAAAAAAAGAAAAAAGAATATAATTTATTTTTGGATTTGTCTTGATAACTTAAGGAATTGTTATTGACCCTCCCCCTCCTCACTTTTGCAGATGGGCAACTGAAACACTTATTATTGGTGTCAAATGCAAACTAGTATGTGATTTGAGCACATCACAAGGCATCTTAAATGAACAAGATTCCAGACATTCAGAGTATTTATGCTTGCAGATGAGAGTGTAGCAGGCGCTTGTCCCAGGGGTGGTTGCGATGTCCTCTGGTGGCCACTCAGCCCTTGCCAACCTGGCTCCCTTTGGGCACTCACCCATCACTCCCTGATGTTATTATCTTTGAAACAAAGGAAGGCTTCCCCAGGGCTTCCCAAGCCAGGTCTTGCTCTCATGATTGTAGTTGTCCATGGTCATTGCCTTAAAGACCAATTACATGGGCTCCATCCTCCCCAATACCCACTCCCAAGCCTCCCAAATGATACTCCATCCTGATGTCACATGTCCCTCCTGGGCTTCAGGTTTCCAGCCACAGTCCTTGCTTCTCCTCAGCCATAGGCTTCTTGGCCCACTTGGTCTTCAGGTGTGGTCCCTGACCTTCAGTTTCCCTAGATCCTGGCCCTGCTTCTAGGCCAGTAAGACCTTTGGGCTCCCAGGCCCTACTGACACTTGCACCTCCTTGGTGATAAATATCTGGGCTCTCTGGCCCTGCTGACACCTGCCCCTTCAGGGCAACAGCCTCAGGCTCTCCTCATGCTTGCCCTTCTCTGGATACTTCCAGTTCTGCCCATGCTGGGCTTCAGGTCCTAGGCCATCTCTATTGACTTTTCCCTTCCAGAAGCTCCCCTTGTTCTTACCCCAGCTCAGATGTTGTCCAGGAGCTCTTCTCCCTGCAGTTTCAGGCCTAGACTACCTGACCATCTCAGGCCCTGGATTTATAGAGCTCAAGCCCTGCTCTCTTCTGGTCAGGTGTCTCCTTAATTGGCCCCCGCCACACTTGCAGGCTGCTTCTCCCTCAGTCTCTTTCCTCATTTATATGTTAAGTCCATTGTGTACATTTAGCAAAGTGGACCAATCCTAAATCATGTATTTAAACCCAGATCCAGACTCTCCTTAAAATTATTTTCTTGAACGTTTCTCTCCCATTGGCCAACTACAAAATCTGAATTAGAAATGGGAACATTTAGACTCCAATCTCTATTCCCATCTATTGCAGTCTGGATTTGGGTTGCTGGATTTCCAGATTATACAAGTACACATTTGGATTCAGATGCGTGTTTTATGTTTAGGAGCCATCTCTAGCATTTTCGGTGTTGTATGATGAAACAAATCCAAAAACTGATATATGATGGAAGATAAACACCCCATGGTGCTAAGTGACACAGCAGGATGCTGAGAAAAATGGACAAAGTGAAAAGGTTTGAAGTTTAGAGAGATGGTCTACGTCTCTCAAAAAAATATTTTATGTGTTCAAAGGATCACAGGGACCTCAGGAAGCCATCCATTCCAGCCTTCTGCTCAAAGTAGGATAATCCCTAACCAGACCATTCCAGTCAAATGTCAATCATCAATATAACCTGTGCTTGAAAATGTTCAGAGACAGAGTTTCCACAACTTCCCTAGGTAGCCTATTCCAATGCTTAAACACTCAGAGTGATTAAATTTGTCTTAATCCCCAACCTAAATTTCCTCTGCTGCAATTTGAAGACATTGTTCCTAGTCCCCTACAGCCACAGAGAATACATCCTCTTTAAAATCTCCATCCTCTTTAAAATCGTCATTCTGGTATTTGAAGACTGTTATCAAATCCCAACTCAGTCATCTCTTCTTCAGACTAAATAACACTAGCTCTTTCAGCCTTTCCTTATAAATCTTGCCTCTTAGGCCCTTAATAATTTTTCTTGACCTCTGCTGGACTCTCTAATTTGTCCATATATTTCTTGAAGTGTGGAGTACAATAAGGGGCCATACACCAGGTGAGGAGCCTTGGGTGAGCCTCGCCAGTGCTAAACAGAGTGGCAGAATCATTTCCACTGATGTTTGTGGTGGCCCTGTTACTCCAACCCAGTATGCCATTGCATTTTTTTTTTTTTTTGCAACAACTTGGATTGTATTAGCAGGAGTTGGGAAGTTTGACAGAAAGTAGACATGCAACTCCTCCTATTTTTGATTTGTGTGTACCCCACAAGGTCAGGATTAGTAGCAGAAGAGAATGGAAGAATCTAGCACCCTTACTGCTCATGCCTTTACCCAGGGGTGGGCAATTATTTCAGCTGGAGGGCCACTTAATGAGTTTTGGCGAGCTGTTGAGGGCCACACACACAAAATCTTTCTGAATATATCATTTTAACAAAGTATTGATTTAAAAAATCATACACTAAAAATCAAGCATCTACTATAACACATGTTAATTTTATTTCAAAAATTACTTTTTGTTATGACTTTTTTGTGTAGTTTATATAGAGGTGATTGCATAACAGCTCAAAATAGTCTTACTCTTGTATACTGTGCATGGGGAGGGAGGTGTGGGTGAGAGCGCGCGTGGGGTAAGGGGTGTGTGGTGCGTGTGGCAGGGAGGTAGGTGTGCACATGTGTTCGGGGTGCTGCCTGCACGCTAGGTCCAGGGAGCTGAACGAGGGTGGAGGGAGAGAGTTGGGGCAGGAGATGCATGCAGCAGAGCTTGCCCAAGCTATGTGGTGCAGGTGCTGTCCACCCCAACCGCATCCGGCATATGGTTGCTCCCACAGTGCTCTGCATGGGGCTGAGTGCTCTTTGTTCCCACCTGGGGCAGCTCATGCTGCACTCCCGCATACACCCACCCTGCATCCAACAATGGCACCATCCAAGCCCCAACCCCGGCCCCAGCTCCAGCCAGCATGCACAGCAGCACAGGTGACAGCTTATCATGTCAGAAAGGCAGTGTGTGGAAGGCAGCTGGATGCTGGAGCTGGAGCTCTGTGCACTGAGGCAGGAGCCACCTGGCTGCAGCTTCCCCCCACCTGGCTGGGCATGTGGTGTCCAGAATGCATCCCCATGGCCATCACTGCTCCACTGTGCTACCCATTGCCTGGAGCAGCACAACAGAGGCAGGAGGAAAAGGAGCCACTGGAGGCAGGTGCAGCCCCAGGGCTGGGGCTAGGGCTGGGGCAAGGCAGGACAGTGCTGTCAGCGGGCATTGTGCAGGAGCGAGGTGCGAGCTGCCCCAGGCGGGAGCAGGGTGGCTTGGCCCCAGGTGGAGCATTGCAGTGACAGCCGTGGGCCAGATACAATCAATTGGTGAGCTGGATCTGGCCCACGGGCCATATTTTGCCCACCCCTGCCTTCATCTTTTAGAGTACCAGTCTCTGATATTGTCAGTCTAGCTTCTTTCAAAATTCTAGAGAGAAACAGCAACATATAAGCATATTGAAGCAGCAGGGGTCCCTAAAATAGGCCCTTGATTTGCAAAGAGATAAATATCTTGGTTCACTGAAAATCTACATTATTTTCAAATAGTTCACCACATTGGTATTAATTACGTATATTTGGAATGTGTGTGTTTTTTTTCTCCCCTGTTCCTGTTGACTGCACTGTATTTAAAAGTCAGATGAAAGGAAACGCAAGCAAACAGAGTTTTTCCCAACGCTTTGATGTCACAAATGTTCTGTCAACTGGCTTATTAAACCTTACACTCTTAGTACTTTAAGCAAAAGCTTGAGTGCTTTACAAGGTGTCTAAAAATATACTGTGATCCTTAAAAATATGATCCTATTTATCGGACAAGACAATAAATAATCTATGATGCTCAAGACCTCTTTTATATTTTATTCACCTCCACATATAAGTTTAATCAGGGCAGCAGAATTTTCCATTTGGTTGCAGTAGACGTGAAAATCCACCTGGAACATGGAAGTGATGCTTTTACACTGTGCACTTCAAAAACCGTTTTAATAACACCATCCAGCTAATTTCTGCCACAGAATAATTCAGGATGAAGAGAGAGAAGGAGCTGCTTCCACTGTAATTTGGACATGATCGAATACACGACTGGAACAATGAACAGTGCTAATGGGTGAGTGACACACACTGACTTCTAGTACCTCATAGTACTAGGTACTCAGGTGCTTGAGTAAAGGGTTGTGTGTTGCTGTGCCAACAGGCACTCCTTTCTTTCCAGAGAGAAAGACATGTGTTACTAAGCTAACTCAGCTGCAATTTATTATAACTCCAATCATCCCTGCTCAGATTCCTTTACCCAACTATTGGCAGGTGAGGAACAACAAAACTTTACCCACTCCTTGTCCATTGCTTTGATCAAGCAAAATAAGAGTAGAAGGAGTTTCCTCCTGGTCATCTAAGAAACGTAACATAATATGATCAGGCTGGTTTTGTGAACCCCCTCTAAAATTATTATGATCTCATTTTTTGGTAAGCAGGCATATTTCTGTATAAAAACAGTAAGAATGATTTATTCCTACCTGAAACACTCTGTATACTCCAAAGTCTCCTTTTACCCAAAAGTATGAGAAATGCCCATAACCTGTTTGGAATAGATATGCAGCAACCAGAACTCGAATGTGCATGTACAC
>NW_017729028.1:35831225-35836858 GCF_001723915.1 Gavialis gangeticus
TCTAGAGAAGGTAAATGAATCCCTATAAAATTCCCTTTTGGTATGTACTGGAAGAAAGTGGGCATGTCTACATGAGATGCTGAATGCACAGTAGACTAATTCTACTGCACATTAGCAAGCAAACACCATGCTAATGCACTAATACACAGTAAAATTAGTCTACTGCTCTCATTAGTGTCACAAAAAAGCATGTGCTAGTGTTACTGCACAGTAGTGCCAATTCCAGTGCATTTATTACAGGTCCTAAACATAATGTGTCACAATTACAGTGCATTAATGAATGTGTAGACATGCCCAGTCTCTCCCAGATCAAATTTAGCACCCAACCCCCCAGCAATTACTGGGGTAAACTATTATATCATAAGATCAAGTTTCTTAGATCCAGGATATTATGAGTTAAATGGTTTCCTATAAAGGAAAAAAAAAGCTTCAGTACTTTAAAAACCATGACATTCTTAGATAAAATGGTGAGGAGAACTAGATTAGCACTTAAAAGCAATAGGGTTATATCCTATTCTACCTACTATGTGTGTAAGTAACCATTAATATTAACAAGCCTAATTTTGTAACATGCTATCATCTTAGCCTTAACAGTGGGCATGTCTATACATGAAATTAATGTGACTGAATAAACTCCGGTGCCATTTGAGCCAGAGTAAATGAATCCCGACGTCACTGTATACATGTGTGCTTAAGAGCAGTAATTCACTCCACCATCTGGTAGTACCTGTTTCTGATGGGACTCTCTGATGGCACTGTAAATAGTCTACACCAGCCCAATTGCTACACATGTGTAGACTGTCACACTTTACTGTGCAGTAAATAAGTCGGCTGTGCAGTTAAGCACACATGTGGATGCACTGACTAAATCACAAAAAGTAATGAGCAGAAAAAGGATCCACTACCTTTTTCATTAAAATATTTCTGAGAACTTCAGTCATGTGGAACAGAAAAGTACTTAGGTACTTAAAATCTCCTGGATGTTCATCCCAAAATGACTAAGGCTACGATTTTCAAAGGTGTTTAAGGATCTAACTTTCATGGAAATCAAAGGGTCAGGCCTTCAATACTGCGAGAATCTGGACCTGAATGACTTAACTGGAGTAATACAGGCTATTCCTGATAGTGTGAGATTGAACTTAGATTTGATGTAGCACAGGCTAAGCACTAGTCCCATTGTATTTTAGATATTATAGCTGTATTCCTTGACACTGAACTACTTAGACCTTAGAAATTTAATTCGCCTGTGTAAAATGAAACTCCAGTGGGCTGTGATTCTTTCTCTTTTCTCTCAAGTGCTCCTGGAATCTGTCTCCATCCTTCCAGTAACTCTCAATGAAATCCTTTATTGTCTCCACCACCACCACATTTTTATGTTCTTTCTTTTCCTTTGGTTTCTACAGTCAAGGAAGAATTCAGGCCTGATGTAAGGAATAAACTCATTGGCAGTTTGTCCATTTGCTTCACATGCAATTTGGCCTGTATCTTGAAAGTTACTATTTACAAGAAGGAGCCTTAGTCTTATCCATGTTTTCTACACACCTTCAGCCCATTGTTCATATTATTTTTATTGAAGTAGCACCTAGGCATCTTATCACGAGCTCCTCCCCCATGTCATTGTTTTACTTTTCTTTGTCTCTCTTGTCCATCCTTTCCTCCCTTCTTTCCAGTCACCTTTTATTGCTACCCTCCATCAGCTTGCTACAGATTTATTGTCACCAGTTAGCATTTATATAAGTGTGTATTAGACATTTTGCCGGCACATGAGAAGAATGCAATCTCTTTATTAACATATTGCCTTACTTTGAAAATGATTGAACTTCTTATGTACTAGGACAGCCTTGAAGAAATGAGTTTCCAAGAGCTGGAAGATCAAGATTAGTGCAGGAGAGAGATTGGGATATATGGGCTCAATGGAAACATGAATGTGAGGGCAAGAAGCATGTTTCAAACTAAATAACACATTTAAAAATATTCTTTCCCTCTCCTTTGCCTTTTAGACCCCCAGTTCATTGATCCAGTTTATGCAAAGAGATTGAGTCATTGTTCATGGTGGTAGACAGGTAAACACTGGGAAATTGGGAAGCTTATAATTACACTGTGACAATATTATTTTGTGCTTGTAGAGTTCACTAGATGCATGAAAGGGGTTTATTGTTCATTCAGTATATTTCAATATATAAAAATACACATAGCTTGGTATAGGTGCTTAGTAATTCCATATAATACAGACATCAGATATTTCAGATCTTGCAGTCTCTACAAACCATGCAGACAAGACAGACTTTACTTTCTGAAAAAAATCTTGCATAATTTTTAGGATACGGTTTCAGCTGGGTGGAGGAGAATAGGCCTTAACCGGCACCAGGATGGATGGGATTCTGTCACAGCTATGGAACCTATCAAAATAACAAGTCATACAAAGCTTACGGCCTGCTCTGTGCAACCAACATTAAAAAACCCACTAGTCGCCTAGAATGGTACCATATTTAGAACCTGATTCTAGGAAACCAAACCTTAATGCACCAACATACGGTTCCAGCTTAGAAAGCAAGACACTTTGCTCCCCATAACATGGCCAACAGTCCACCTAAGAAAATTCTAATGTTTAAATACTGATTCAAATCCGGAATAAATTCCTGGGCTCTTTGAAATCAATGGCAAAACTCTCATTGGCCTCAATGGAGTCAGGAGTTTGCCCTTGTTTTCTTTTCTGACTAGGGAGGAATGCTTTCTTGGTACTTTATTCTGTACTCTTAGTCCAGATGTATTTCTTGTTGATGAACAGCAGCAAACAGCAGCTTCAGAAGTATGGTATCTATTGGTTTTTCCTTGCTTTCTGCATGGTACTTTAAGCTTATATCGAGCTTTCAATCCTGGATCTCTGGATGGGCTTCAACAGGCCTAGCCTTAACTTTTCAGACAACAGAACATAAAAGCTCAACATGAGTACCCCAGAAAGGATTGTACTCTTCCCCCCTATTTCCTGCATTGTGTTTAGTTTAGCATGTTTCTTTACCTATTAATATTAATTGCTGTTGCTTTATTTTGGTAGTCATGTACTGTAGCTTTGCATTTTAAAGATCATCTTGCTCAATAAAGCCATGGTGTCATGTCAGACCAGGAATCTGTATTTCTAGCTCCAAAGGCAGCCTCCAGGTAAATGCATGAAAACTCTGAGGTCAAAAAGTAGTCAGTAATGAGATCTCAAGCATTTCAAAAGTTCACACAGCACTTTGTACAATGCAGGAGAATCCCTCTGTTTCCTCTGGTGCTGTTTCATGCTAATTTTGAAGCTGCAAGCCAGAGCGAGGCATTTCAGCTGAAACATCAGTTCATCTTGGATCCTAATTTATGGCTTTTGCAAAACATTGGGGTGGACATTGTTGAAGTGCTAACGACAAGGAAAGACAGCGTGAGCTGCTACCTGTCACCCTGGTGAAATGAAAAAATGAAAGAGTTAATTGCAAACGTTTTTGATCCCTGACTTCATATTTACCCTTTTAGGCTGTTGGGCTCTATTCCTATTGGTGTTTTATTTTATTTCTTTAAGTTAAGCCCAGGTTAATTAAGGTTAAACACACTGGACACATCTATGCATGATGCTACATCACCGTATTGATGCCCTACCTCGTTATAGTGTGTCACTATAGTGAAGTAGTGCCTAAAAATAACTGTGTGTGGCACGCATGGCACAGTACAGACTGTTACTGCGCCTTCTTTTAGTACTTCCAGAAGGAAGTATTAAATGCTATTGTGGTAACAATGATGCCATAGCAACATGTATAGATACGCCCACTGGCTAGTAATTAAGGCCCAATAAATAGATTTGCATTGTTTAATTATTCTTAGTAATATTTATTAATAGCAGTTGGTTTATTTATGAGTTTGCAGAGCTCCAAGGAGGTCTAGGTGCAAATCAATAAACACAATGCCTGATTCTCCTTCTTAATTATATATATAGTGGTTAAACAGGAGGTACTAAGCCAAAGTTAGTGGGCTTGATCCACAGTGAAGCTTAGGGAGAAAGGGTGACTACAAATCTGGGGTTTTCAAATATTTTTCAGTTTCATAGTTTCTAGGGTCGGAAGGGACCTGAGAAGATCATCTAGTCCGACCCCCTGCCATGGCAGGAAAGAGTACTGGGGTCAAACGACCCCAGCAAGGTGTTCATCTAACCTCTTCTTAAAAACCCCCAGGGTAGGAGCCTGCACCACCTCCCTTGGAAGTTGGTTCCAGACCCTAGCCGCCCTGACCGTGAAATAGCGCCTTCTGATGTCTAACCTAAATCTACCCTCTGCTAGCTTGTGACCGTTGTTCCTGGTCACTCCTGGCTGTGCTCAGGGGAACAGTGACTCATTTGGGTCATTAGGGTCTTTTGAAAATTCAGTCATTAGGGTCTTTTGAAAATTCCACTTCAAATCATGAATATGCTGAGCTCTGTAAACCGAGTTAAAAGTGCATCTGCTGCTATGAGGAGCTGTCCAAAACCAAACCCATTCCTAATCCTAACACTTGTCTCATACAGACTGTCCTCTACTTGGAGTAAGAACAACCTCTGAGAGTAACGGCATATCTACGCGGTGTCACAAGGGCTCTTACTCATGATGAAGCCATTGCTACCTGCTTCCTCTCACATATGTCATCCAGGAAATGGAGCAAGGAAGCCACCCCATGGGCATACTCCTGTGGCTGTTCCCAAGACCTCTCTCTGGCATGCTTGGCAACATAGAGCACTCCTGGGCTGGTTTCACTGCCACATTTCTAGGTTTGCCATGCGTAGGTGGAAGCAAACAGCCATGGCGTACTTTGAAGTGAGCACCCAGGGCACAGCTAGGGACATCGGGTAGGCATCCTTTAAATGTTTCTGCATAGGCAAGTACATAAACTAACAACACCCCGAACCTTTCTTTTTTTAAATTAATCTCTAGCCAAACAGTTGTTAAGACTATGAAACTCTCCTCCTCCTTTCTCTTGCACCTCACATACAACAAAAGTATCAAGATACCATGAACAAGTTTGCTTTGGAGGTTTCCTTAGTTGAGAGACAAAGTTGGCACCCAGACCCTAGAAGATGATTGGGATTGTTATACCTGTATGGGGGACCAGGGATCTGCTCACGTTCAGTGACTGCTATGCAATAGTGGCTAGTGTCAAGTCATTTGTAGAAATGAGATTACATGGGTAGTGAAGTATGGGAACTGAACACTGTCCTTTCTGGGAGGCTCTAACTTGACGCTTATATCCTGAAGGAATTTCCTCCAAGTTCTAATAATTAACTCCCAAGTCTCTCTCCCAACCCTCGTGTTTATTGTTAAATATTTATAATAATGACTCTGAATATTCATAGTCCCATTTTGAGGCCCCACTAATACAACATGTTCAGCCCCAAACCCGAGGGAGTAAGAGAAGCTTGGTTCCTGTCTGAATCAAACCCAAACTCTAAACCTTTTGAGGTTCTTCTGTCATTGATGTTTAAACCCGAATAAAGAGGCAGGCTAACGGAGCTCTTCCTCCTTTGGCAGTAACTCTGAGATGCAAGACACACACACACACACACACACACACACACACACACACACACACACACACACACACACACACACACACACACACACACACACACACACACA
>NW_017729028.1:35836897-35847221 GCF_001723915.1 Gavialis gangeticus
CACACACACACACACACACACACACACACACACACACACACACACACACACACACCCACACACACACACACACACACACACACACACTGCTTAGTTCCCTTTTAAACAAACCCAGCAGGGTACATCTGATGTAGATTGAGGATTAAGTTATAATTACAATCAATATCATTGCCATGCCCGCTTTGCCAAATAATATATATTTCAGTCAGTGCACTTTGGGGATTTCTCTCTGCAAGGCCTGTTTCTGCCCAAATCAGTGTGTCTTTCCCTTTGATATTCCCACAGTGTTCGCATATACCCTCAAACATACACAGCCCAGGGTAATATGTCTCCAATGCGATGAAATCAATGGGAACACAGCCTTTTTTGCCTGACAGTATTGTCAGGGTGTATTATCTGGTTTAGGCTGTGGCTTCAGTTCATAGCAGTCGTCAGTTAAATTTCCCTTTCTGAAGCTGAGCAAAGTGTGGTAATGTCACAGCCACAGGCGACTGCCGCTCACAGGACGGTTTACCGGTGGAGTTTAGCCTCCTGGCTTGTCACAGTGTATATATCTCAGGGTCTTCTTTTCCTTCCTAGTCAGAGGTTTCCAAGAATGTTGCCTGGAGCAGTCATGGGATGCAAAAAAAGAGAGATTTTTGTTCTGCACTTAGCAACATTACCACACTTCACACTCAGTTTCTGATAAGGGGAAATTTAACTGACTGCTCTGAACTAGATATACCAGATAATACACTCTGACAGTGCTGTGGATAAAGGCTGGCAACCCTACTAATTTATATTTCATTATCTCTGCACTTGGCTTAATCTGTTATCTTTTACTAAACATTACAAAGATCACAAAGAGCTGAGCTGAACAGGATGAAGTGGAACCGCAGATACCTCTTGAACACAGGGTGGTTAGGATGCCAGGAGCACGGTGGGGCATTTTGGCTACCAGCCTACCACAGTGCTGATTTGCAGCTCTGTGATGAGAACCACCCAGCAGTATAAACCAGGGCTCAGATCTATATGCTTGTATTCACACACACTGTGTTTTCCTTTATGGGGGTCTCTGCATAGAGAAAGGGTCCCGACTGAGGGAAATGCGTATATTCGGTCATCAAGTTGAGTATGGGAGCTGATTGCTCCCGGTCAGAGATTTCAGAAGATGCAACATGTCTATCTATAATGCACTTGTTGTTTTTTTATAATGCTATACCAAAGTGGTGCTGAGGGTATTCTTCTTGCAATCAACTTATACTATGTTGCATAAAGAATGATCAGTCTTGTGTGACTGGACTTTAAGCTCTTTACTGGGGGATTGTCTGTTACTATGTACAGGTCCAGCACCTTGCACAGTGAACCTGCAACCTTGGTTTGCAGGTTCACTGGGGTGCAGGCTCACTCATACCATTACCATAACACACGTGTCGCTATTGCAAAGAATAACATCATTGTGGCAAGTGCCACCTCCAAAATGGTACCTAAGAACTCTCCAATATCAGTTACTTCTGAGTATCTAGTGCTGTGAGCTCTTGCCTATGAGAAGCCATTTAAAATAAATTATTTTTGTGAGTGAAGTAGCATCTTTGCACCACCAGAGTCAGGTGCTCCTGTGTGGAGGCAATGCGTGTGTGTGGGTGTGTGGTTGAGTATGGGTGTGTGGAGGTTTGTTGTTTGCTGGTAAGGCTAGGGACTTTATTCTTTACTATTTTGAAAAAAAAAATGCAGAAGGCATTAAAGCAGGAGTTTGGACACCTGGACTCTATTCCTGGATCTTCTCTGTGACCGTGAGCAATTTCTCTGTGCCTTTACTTCTCCTGCCCTCCACCAGATTATTCAATGTAAACTGTTACAGGCAGGAGGTGGGTCACACTATGGACATGCCCATACTGCTTCCCCTACTGAAAAACAGGCCTTACTCACTCACTTCAAGGCCAAGCACATCCATTAGCAGAAGCTAGGTAGATCAGACAGTTTAGGGGTAGAGCCTGGGAAAGACAAGAGGGCATGTGCTCAGGGCCCCCTCAGACCACCTACCCTGACTAATCACTGGCCATGGGCACATGCGGAGTGGGAGTAAGTGAGTGGGGCTTGTTTCTCAGCACCAGTCTCAGGCGTGGCACAGAGGATGCAGAAAATGGCCAACTTTTTCAGAACCTAACACTATAGGGCTCCGGTCTCACTGGAGGCCCCACGCTGGTACTGCAATTCAATAATAACAAGAGGTGGGATTTTCAAAAGCATTAAATATTGGCTGAATTTGTCAGCCTATAGGAGAGGATGGAGTTTTATCATTGATTTCTGTTGGAATCAGCATGGAATCAGATCTAGGGTGATGCTCAACTCTTTTGAATATCTCACCCAGTGGTAATAACTAACACAACATGTACTCTGAGCCCTGAACTTAGGCAGAGGCATCCCGTGGCATTTGAAATCAATGACCTTACTACAAAAATAAATAAATAAAAAGGAAAGAAAAGAAAAGGAAAAAAAACCCTACCTAGTTAGATAGGAAAAGTCTTTACTATTGCCCATCAAGCCATGAGCATATTGCAGATGCTAATCCAATCTAGAGAGACACTCACTCCCTCTCCACTTCACTATATAGTAAGGTGATCCTCTATGCCAGGAAAAGGGACTGTGTTTTTTTCCCCAGGTCTACAATATTTTTATGAGGTTATGACTTCAGCATGGTGAAAAGACAAGTAGACAGATAGACGGAGAGGCAGACAGGCAGGTATATATGGAAAATTACCAGCACATTGGGAAAGTGTGCTTAATCTCTGCTTATGGCAGTTTCAAGCAGATAGTCTGTGTTGTTAAAATGTCACTAAGGCAGAAAACCACAATGAACTTGGAAGCATATGTGCACATATATGAGTGGTAACTTAACAGGGGCAGTAGCAAGGTGAAGATGAGTGTCGAAGTACTAGCAGTAGTCTTGACCTTCCACTCAGCGATAAGGTTCTTGTTGAATTTGTTGTATGCTATAGCCTCTGACACTGACCCATATACGATCATACTGGATGCTGTGAATAAAGGTGTTGAACCATACCTGGTCCAAGAACTCATTCTGATCATATCTCTTCTCTCCCAGAAGAGTAACAGTGGCCAACATATGCCAGTGGCCCAGTCTAGCCCTGGATTTCAAGAAACTTCCCAAGTGTGACCTCTATCATTTTTGTAGCACATTTCAAAACAAATGTCATGGTAGCTCCCTGGCCATATTTATTCTTTTGTGCCACTTCATCAAACATTCACATAATTAAAGTTATTCCTTTTAAAGTTCATAAAAAACTCAGGACTGAAATAGGTCTCCTGGATCCAGTCCCTTGATATCACAGGCAGACAAATAATCTGATCCCTTTCACAAATGGATCACATTTTATCCTAAAATCAATCAGGTTATTTTGTCCCCACTACTCTGATTGTGAAGGTAAACCTCCCTGATGTAATGGGTAGCAAACTGCTAATCTCCAGTCTAAAATTTCTGTATGGACAATTTATATCTAATTGTATTTGTTCTAATATTATCTTTTAGTGTAAGTAGCTTTTCTCCCTACTAAAGTTTACCTAAAGTAACAGATTTACACATAGCAATTGACCTCTCAGTCTTTCTTTGCTTGATTGAACAAGCCAACTCTTCAGGTGCATCCCCACAAGCGTGCATAGGGATAAATAGCAGTGATACATATTTATGCCTCTGCTACTTGTCCCCAGGCATGCCCCTGCATGTGCGCCGTGGCACACAGCAAGGTGCTCCAAGTGGAGTAGGGGAGGCTGGGCCAGCACCTGGGCTGGCTGCAGGAGCTTCACCTGGGATCCTGGGGTCATCCAGGCCTGCAGCAGTGGGGATCCAGGAGCCTGGCTGGCAGTGGAGCCTGGCCAGCGGCTGGAGTATGGCTCTGGCTGGGGAGGCTCCAGTTTTGGGTGGCACACTCTGCTGCCATGTACACTGCACCCCTGTTTTTGGCACAATTTTTTTAGATATTGGGATTTCCCGGTATCTAATTTTGCCCCCTTGTACTGCAAATCTGCAGTGCAGCAAACAGATTAACATGTACCATGTGCATTTTGTGGTGCCTCAAAAGGCTTTGAGCAAATAGCATGTTCCTGCTTGTGGGGACATGGCCTTCTAGGCCTCTATTCTAAGAGAGGCTTTTTCTTCCCTTTACTGTCCTATCAACCATACTCTAGTCCCATTTCCATGTTAAACCTAACATTTGTGGTCATGCACAACTAGAATCACACACAGCATTCAAGTGGAGGTCACAGTAGTGCCTTGTACAGTGGCCTAAATGCTTTTCTATCTCTCCAGGAAACCCCTTACTTGATACATGCTGAAATTGCTTTTTACCTTTTTCATAGCTACATTATGTTTGTGACTTTTGGTCTTCTCATGATTAACTAATAAACTAAGCATCTTTTCCTTCTCAGCCTAAGATCCTAACTTTACACCCCTGTAACACTGATCTGATATTTTTGTTCTCCGTGTGCATGGTCTTACATTTGGAATAGTTTAACATCAAACTAATAATTCTATTACTGTGGTCCTCAAAATTACCCTGTTTGTTCTACATGGTGTTCTGTTGTTTGGTATTGACAATACCTTTCGATTCCATGTCATCAGCAAATTCCATCAGCACGTGATCCCACTTTGGCTGAGGCCATTAATAAAAATATTGAATACTAATGCCAAGTTTCACCTTAAAGGAGCTCTGCCACTAACCTCCTTCCATTTTGATATTCCCTATGTCAAGAGTCTCCTCTGTTTTATCAGGACTTAACTCTTGCTTAGTGTTTTTACTTCAGCAACAATATCACTGTCATCTGCAATTCCTTTTTAGACTCCCAGATATTTCTATGTATGTTAAAGATAAATCTAGAGAGGTACTGAAAAGATGAATCTGCCATTTCAACCTAAAACAAATCCACAATGGGCACATCCACAAGATATGTTTTTCTGTGCAGTAGAGCAAATTAATGCATAGTAAGCATCTGCATCTACACTGCAGACCCTTGCTGTGCAGCAACTTGCTCTACTTGCAAATGCAAGTAGCAAATTAACTGCTGAGTAATTACTGTTCAGTAAGGCACGTGTCAATGGCTGATGGGAAGCAAATTTGCTTCCAGTCAACCAGGCAGCAGGGAGTGGGAGACTGCTCCCAGCCCGAAGGAGCTGCTTGATGTTGGGGCAGGCTCTGTCACTGGAGCCTGGGCAAGGACAATGTTCTTCTGCCCTGGCAGCAGGGAGCTCCTTGTCTATGCTCTGTGATTGCAGAGCAGGGGCTGGCAGATTGCTCTCTGCCCCCACTCCACCATTGCAAAGTGTGTGTGATCATGGAGCTAGGGCAGGGAGCAATCTCCCAGCCCCTACTCTGCAACCACCATTATAGAGCTGGGGTAGGGAGCTCCCTGCATGGGGAGAGTTCCCTGCCCAGCCTGGAGCTGACTGGTACCTGTTCCAAGCAGAACAGTACCCAGCACCCCCTGGCATAACATGGAATAACGGCCATAAATTGTTGGAGAATAGGTTTAGATTAGACATCTGTAAGAACTACTTCACAGTCAGGGCAGCTAGGATCTGGAACCAACTTTCAAGGGAAGTGGTGCTGGCTCCTTACCCTGGGGGTCTTTAAGAAGCTTGATGCCTACCTGGCTGGAGTCATTTGAGCCCAGTTTTTCTCCTGCCTAGGCAGGGGGTCGGACTTGAAGATCTACAAGGTCCCTTCGACCCGACTTCTATGATTCTATGAGTTCCTGGCCAGCCCTGGGGTGTGCAGGGAAGTCTGCATATGCAGGCTGGAAGTGGATGGGGACTACCCCATTGCAGGCAATCCCAAGCCAGCTCTGGTCTGCACATGCAGACTCCCTTGTGCAACTCAGGGCTGGCCAAAAAATGTCCCTGCTGGAGGCAGGTCTTAGCCTCATCCCCTGATCAGGTGATTGTGGCATGTGTCTTGGAAGGAGCTGCAGGGGAGGAACAGATCCTAGCCCCTGCCCCAATCCACCAGTGGGGCAGCTAGCAATGCATAAGCTGCCTCACTGGCAGATTGAGGAAGAGGGCTGAGACCTGCTTCTCCCCTGCAGCTCTTTGCAGGCTCCCTACCCCCAGTCAGGGAGCCAGGGCCAGGAGCTCCCTGCTGCCAGGGCAGAGAGACATTGTCCCAACCCAGGCTTTGCCACTGGAACCCACCCTGGCAGTGGGCAGCTCCTAGAGGCAGGGAGCAATATCCCTGCCTCCAATATCCCTGCCTCCACCAGCACAGCTGTCTTCTGGCCCTGTGCTCCCTGCCAACCCCTGGTCTAGCACCCAGGGGGAGCCTAGAGCTCCCCTTGGCTGCTGCACTGGTCCTGTGCAGGGCCAGAAGGGGTGGGAGAAGACTGCTGCCAGGAGCAGCAAATCTACTCCCAAATGCCCGTGTATGTAGACACCTGCTCAGGGTGGGCTTAAATTACTCTGGAGTAAAACCATCCAGTAGCATTTGCACAAGTAGACATGCCCAGTGAATTTTCAGTTGTCAAGTATCAGGATCCTTATTCTTTACTCACTTTGATTTCTTATTTACTTTTACTATGGATTTCATGCACTGCTTATTGTTTTTTTAAAGATCAAAACATGATTGACTGCTACTGCCTTGGCTTTAGGTCATCTTATCTTACAGAGATTGCCCTGGCAACTTTGCTGTGATTGATTGCTTGCTGACTCTCATGCTTGTTTTTAGGGTTATATTTTGCTTTATTTTACCATTAATATACTCAGCCAGAGACGGTATTATTTTTTTCTTTCACCTAGGTTGGTCCTCTTAGATTACATTCATAACATGGATCAGAGCTGGTGGTTTCTAAAGCCTTTTTACTTAGTTTGCAATGGAATGTGCATTTTGGATGGGCATTTCCCTCCGTGCTAAATTGTTCCAGACTGCTACAACTTTTGGAGCAAGAATTCTCCAAAAAATTGTTGCAATACAGAATCCTTCCAATCTCTTTATACAGAACCCCGGTATCATTGCAAAGGACTACTCAGTAGGAGAACAGCAAAAAATGTGGGATCAGCTAAAAAACCCCCTCTGAATTATTACTATTCAAAGAGAGCTTGGGTACCTCTACATAGTAATGTGATTTACAGACAAGCTCTATTATTATTTCATTGAATTATAGACAAGCTGGATTGTTATTTCATTCAACTACTAGGAAAATAAGTGGTGTTTAATCTATGCATTGTCTCTCTGCCCAGGAATGAATTTCACCAAACCTCCTTTCATTTTTGAGGTGAACATGATTTAGCTTTGCCTATCCAGCTGATATCATGGATGGAGATCTAGAATATTATTGAAAGGACTGCAACCTGGGTGATGTCATGTTTCTTCGATTTTTCAGCTTTCTATTAAAGAAACAGAACATGGTCAGGCTAAAGGAGAAAAATAAAGGATCTCGATATTGTTTGTATCTACAGCATTATTTGACAATCTTTGTGTCTTCAGAATTTGTCATCAAAGCATTACAGGAAACCCTCGCTATTTGTGGACTTGCAATTCGCAATTTTGAATATTTACGGTGTGCGGCACCAACCCACATTCTCTCCCTGTGCAGCATGATGACACTTTGTTACACTCGTCACCCCCACCACCAACAGTGCCAGTGGCGTCTGCGGGGGCTCTGCGCTTGCCGCTGCTGGGCTCCTGCCGCCTCACTCCCAACACCGCCAGCGCAGATGTGCCCCCCCAGTCACTGGGGGCATGTGCCGTTCATGAACACAGATGAAGTGTTCACGGATTTCCCCATTTGTGGGGATCTCTAGAATGTATCCCAAAGTGAATTTGGAGACTTCTAGGACTTTTTTTTAATTCTGACCACTTTTTTTTAACCTTTCTGTTGTTACCCCATGCAATATTCATTTGGTTAATATTTCTGAAATAGAGGTAATGTGCAGTATTTTTTCTGCAAGGCTTCTGATGCTTTCCAGCCAAAAGAGGAAAAATAGTCTTCAGTTATTGTGCGTGAGTCAGAACTGGATGTGGATTGACCAAATTACGCTGTTTTCATGGGAACCAGGAGTCCACTGTACTTTGGCAAGGTCCATTCCATCTTGTGGCAGACTCTCCCCCTTCCTGTCCATCTGTCTTGTCTGCTCCCTGGCTGTGCCACACACAGGTGAGTGGGAGCAGATGTGCCCCAGGGCATATGTACAAAGAGATCATCCAAGAGGATATTAAAGGCTACCTATTACCAGTAAAGAGTCATTATCACTATCATTATCACCATCATGATTAACATAATTGGTCCCAGGACCATTTTCATAAACTACAGCCTTCCTGTATGAACATGGAACAAGAAACGATGGTTACAGCCCTGACACCTAACAATAAAAAAGGTTCAAGACACAGGAAGGAATAGAAGCAAATGAAACAAAGTTACTCAGCAAGAGGGGCACTAGTTTCAGCTCATCAGCAATGTAACAACTGCCAATTTTTTATAGGCAAAGGAGATTTTTAAGAGCTTTGAAGGAAGATAATGAAGTGGCTTCCTCCATAATTACAGTGGACTTCAGCCAATAGTGTGGGGCTGTAGTAAGCATGAAGATACCTGATATCCTGGCAATGGGGCATACCCGAATTGTGTGCAAATTCAGTGTTTATTCATGAATAGCTTTAGCTGCAAAAATGTAAAGGGCAGATAGTAATAGTCCCAATCCCCATTTAACCAAGAGCCCAGAGGTTAATATCCTCCTTCCATCTCAGAAAAATTTAGGTTCTGTTCCCTTCTCTCCCTAAATTTGACCTTGCATCTAAGAGACAGCCTGAGCACCAGGATGCATAGGATGCTGATATGACTGTCCCTCATTTTCCCAGGTTGGAACTCTTCCAATTTGTATGAAATATTTAAATATTCATTGAGCCAGAAATAAAACAAGAGACTCACTCTCTGGCTTGGCAGTTAAGACACTCACAGGGGAAGGAGGACAGCTGGGTTCCAGTCTATGCTCCAAAAAATGTTTAATTATTTCTTTAAAGCACAGGCAGGAGATATTGAGGGCATCCCACATGATAGTAGCCTACAACATAGAAGCTAAGGCAGTTTCTTAGTATATGAGAGAGGCGCATTCAGTTCCTGGTGAGTAGATAAGAGAAATCACATATTCAAGTTGAGTGGGTCAAAGAACCAAGTTGAATGGGTCCTTCATTGGGCAAAAGGAGGGAGTTTTCTGGCAGTTTCCTAGCTCCAGAACTTCATTTCCCACCATTTTATGACCAGTGCCAAAAAATGAAATGTTGCATTTGGGGTTGAGTAGAACAACTTTTGTTGGCCATTTTCCTTCTTTATTTCTGCATGGGAATGAATGTCAGTCATCCTGCAATACTCCATGATTCTGAACAACTAATTTTGCCATTGGATTCAATAGCTAGACGATCGAGCCTCAGCTGAGTCTTTCTTCTGCAACAAAATGATTAGACCCTGGGTAGGAGACTCAGCCTAGAACATAGTTCTAGCCTCAACTATTGGACTGCTTTTGCAGTGAGCTTCTTGTCTCCTCTAAGGTCTGATGGATGGTCACTCAGCTTCTTAGCTTGTGGTATCAGAGGATCCTGTAGGCATTATGCAGGGCACATTACCTTTTGAGCTCTAATGATACCCTGCCAACAGCCATGCTAAATGCAAGCCATTTATTCCATTATACTAAACAGGAATAATTTGGTAAATTGAGTGTTTACATAGCCTTAAGGTAAGTACTTTTTTTCCCTTGCCAAGATGATGCTGTTGTCCTTAGCCTCAAAAGATATTGCAAGGTTTGTGAGGGTTTATTTTCATTTGTTTTGATTATTCATAAAAGCAAAAGGTTAAATAATGCTGGATCAGGAAATGTTAAATGAACCCCTAACCCAAACTGTTAAATAACACTGAAATCAGGGACATGTTTAACTGAAAAATAAGAGAAAAAGAAGAAGAAAAAAGATCATTGCTTATATAAGCCTAAGTTACTTTTTACCACCCTCTACTCTTCACTACTAATCTCTAAACACTAATTCAGCAGGAACTATTTTACTAACATAATCTGACTCACAAAGCTGTATATGGGAATTTAATAGCTCAAGGACTATTCTAAGCCAGTGGGCCAAATTGTTTCTCAGAATGAAACACCATATGGACAATTAGATCATTTATTATGAGCTCTTGTCTCAGTCTTCCCAAACCCAGAAGCCCATAGGATTAACAGAGACAAGGCATGCTATTTGGTGTACCCAACACTACCCAAATGAAAGATGGAGTTAGCATAATGCCTTGTCAGGGGCCCATTTACAGCTACATCAACTGAGGGCAGCTTTTGACACACTTCTGG
>NW_017729028.1:35852221-35854238 GCF_001723915.1 Gavialis gangeticus
TGGACAATTAGATAATTTATTATGAGCTCTTGTCTCAGTCTTCCCAAACCCAGAAGCCCATAGGATTAACAGAGACAAGGCATGCTATTTGGTGTACCCAACACTACCCAAATGAAAGATGGAGTTAGCATAATGCCTTGTCAGGGGCCCATTTACAGCTACATCAACTGAGGGCAGCTTTTGACACACTTCTGGCACCAGTAGGAGACAGTTGAGCCACTCTGCCACTACAGTCTTCCTTTCTAGTATAGACCATTAGTTTTCGAACAATTAGGGTGAGCTTTAAATGCGTTAAAACCTTAAAAAATCATAGATTAAATGACTGTGTGCCATGCTTGCAGAACACGAGGGATGGAGGTGTCCCTAGTGCTGAGGCTTTTTCAGTGGCAGCTACTTACTTAGGAAGAAAAATATGCCTAGATACTCATACCAAGTAAGATAAGCCTAATACCAAAAAAAGAGATAAAATCCCTGCAAAATCAATACCAATCCCACAAGAAGGAACATTTCTGAACCCAAATCTATGTACTGGTTTAACTCTGATCAGGTGAGTATTTTTGCATCGTAGGATTGCACTCATCCTTCTGTGCCCTAGCATTGCACTGAGAGCCCATAGTGAGGCATTTTTTCATGAGCTGCTTTGTTCTTTATGTTACTGCTTTTAATAAGTCCTTGCATCCTATTGATGTAACCTGAAGCTTTTGTTCCCATGCCTCTTATTTTGCTTTCAGCTTCATTAAAATATCTTCTGTTGGACTGTGAGCACTTAACAAAGTGATTCAGATCATTCTGTAATGGTAACTTGTACACTTTTTTACTTTAGTACCCTACCTCTCCGTGTGTCATTTGCAACCTTTTACCACCAAAGATTGTATATTATTATCTCATTTACTGGTAAAGTAATGATGATGATAATAATAATAATAATAATAATAAAGTGTATTAAATGGCATTGAACCGAGACTCAAACCCTGGGGAACTCAAGTAGAATAGCCTTGCAAGCTGCCATCACCCCGTTAATAATTTTTTGAGATCCGACAGTGAGCTAGTTTTTAATCCATTTAATTTATGCCCTGTTATTTCCATATAATACAAGATTATATTTTTTAATCAAAATGTCATGCAATACTAAGTCAAATGCCTTGGAGAAATTCAAGTATCCTATATCAACACAATTGCTTTTATCAACCAGACCCATAATCCTGTCAAAAAAAGACAACGGGCTTGTTTAAGAAGACTGTGTTCCATGAAGTCAAGTTGATTGCCATTAATTATATTTTAACCTCTAATTCTTTGTGGAAGAATTTTTGACTTACATATTTTGCCTGTGGTCTATGACAGGTTAACTTGTTCTGCCTTTATAGTTTTCTGGATTGTTTTTTTTCCCCCTTCTTAAAGAGGAGCCATGTTGTGCAGTCTTCCATCTTTCGAATCCCTACTGTTCCAGGACTTTTTAAAAATTGACTTTAGAAGTTCATACAAAAAAAATTGCCTGGAAATGCCAGAGGGTGCAGGTCTGCCCCTCATATCTCACTGTCAGAGCTCTGCAAAAAGGACCCAGATCTTTTATGTAACTACTAGAAGCTGCTATGGGTGTGCTTGTGCCTTGTCCTCCTCAGCCCTGCCACAGAGTTGCTTGTCTGGGAAAAGCTTCAAGCCATAGAGTGTGATTTCTCTTGCATTAGGTCCATTGGGCACCTGGACAAAAATACATCGTAATACATTAAAACTTGGCAAAGCCTGTGAAGGGATGAAGGTTTATTTTTAATTAATTTAGTGATGCTAAGAATTTGGCAGGTAATGCCATGTAACGGTTTACAACCAGGTCACTAAATCATTGGATGCAGGGGTGGCAGTGGATAGTTTTCCTAGACTTCAGGAAGGCTTTTGATACTGTCTCTCACCCCACTCTCATTAGGAAGCTGGGGGACTGTGGCATAGACACCCATACAATCCAATGGGTCGCCAACTGGTTAGAGAGTCGCACCCAGAGGGTGGTAGTGGATGGGTCCTTCTC
>NW_017729028.1:35854585-35867091 GCF_001723915.1 Gavialis gangeticus
GTATGATCAAGGGACAGCAGGGTAGGTCCTATGAGGAAAGGTTGCGGGACCTGAACCTGTTCAGCCTTCAAAAGAGAAGGCTGAGGGGGGATCTTGTGGCCTGTTATAAACTGGTTAGGGGGGATCAGCAGGCGCTGGGGGAGTCCCTGTTCCCCCGAGCGCTGCAAGGAGTGACCAGGAACAATGGTCACAAGCTGGCGGGGGGAAGGTTTAAGTTGGACATCAGGAGGCGCTACTTCACGGTCAGGGCGCCTAGGGTCTGGAACCAGCTTCCATGTGAGGTGGTGCAGGCTCCCACCCTGGGGGTTTTTAAGAGAAGGTTGGATGACCACCTTATTGGGGTCATTTGACCCCAGTGCTCTTCCTGCCATGGCAGGGGGTCAGACTAGATGATCTGCTCAGGTCCCTTCCAACCCTAGAAACTATGAAACTATGAAACGGTGTTGGAGACACTTTGCTGCTTTTCAGTGAAACATGCCATTTTGGGGGCCTTGAGGAAAACAGCTCTCGCAGCCAGCCACGGAGGGGCTGCGGTAAATGAAAATGAGACAGCCTACTGTACCTGTACTTTAAAGAGATAAAGAGCATCTGAGCCAAATTGACTTGCCTCGGTGACCAACTGCAGCTCCTGGAGCACCTGTGCAGGCAGCGACTAATGTGATTTATCCAGTGATCTCAGGCAGGAAAAGCATTTGTAAAAAGCTGTGAGATCACAATAACTGAGTAGGATCACAACTCCTGACTCTTCTACAAGAACCAGAGACTGCATTTTGTTTCTTAGCCTCAGAGGGTTGTCTGCCATTTTGTATCCATTTTGGCCTGAAAGGAACCCTAGGTCCCCAGATTAGGGCTATTGCACATGTTTAGAAGCAACCTATGTTGGTCACTTAGGGCATGTCAACATGAGACACTTTAAGGCACATTAGACTAAATGTAAAGTGCATTAGAGTGTATATCTACATGTGTGCACCCTTAATGCACTTTTAAAATGATGTTTTTGGGTTAATCATGCCTAAATTTGAATAGTTAAAGCGCATTATTGCATGTGTAGATGCATTAAAGTGCATTAATGCTGTGTGTGTACACTGACTTGGGACTAACTTTAGTCCCAAGTCAGTCCACACACACTGTTAATGCACTTTAATTTCTGCGTGTGTACATGGCTGCCTAAACCCACTTAATGCATATTAACATATTATGCATTACATTTAGATGCACTTAAATGCATGTGCAGACACATCCTTAGGCACCTAATTCTTGCCCAGGTTCTGTTGTGGGCAAAACTCTCAAAATCCAGCTAAGTCACTAATTCCTTCAGCAGGGACAAAGGGCAGAACAATCCTTGCAGCTATTTGATGCCAAGAGCTTGCATGCAGCTTAATATGAAATACAGGTGGAAAAGGAAGAGGTGCTGCAGCCCTATCTATGTCCGAATGCTTCACCAGTATACTAATGCTAAGAGCACCATCTTGGGAAGTAGGAGACCTGAAATTTAAACCTACTATTGCTGGGAGAGATTCAAACCCCTATTGCCTAATTCCTAGGTAAGTGCCTGAATACCATCCGTGGTCCAGTTAAGGGTGCTCTCAACCATGGGCAACTGGTGCCTCCTGAGTCTGCGGGGGGCACCAGATCGATGATGCGGGGGGTGGTCTCCCACTGGCCAATGGCTGACTAGGAGGGGTTCCCCAGCAGCCCATTGGTGAAACTGGTGAAACTGGAAGTGCACTCCTGGTGGCATTTCTGGTTTTGCAGCTGGTGCTTCCAGGGAGCACACAGCCAATCTCAGGGGGTGTACATACACCTGCGTGCACCCTCTACACGTCGCCAATGCTCTCGACCCTTTCTATTGAGGATTGACCACAAAAGGCCTGAAGGAAAGCAAGCAACAGGAAGCTTGGTTCTGTAGCCTACTACTTATGGTCTCCCTCTAGGAACATGGTGTTTTGGCTTCTCCTGTCAGGATTATTTCTGTTTTTAACCCATGACTTTCTAATGTATAAATAGTCCTGACAACATGGGCCAGAAGCCAAAGACCTCCTCCTCCCAAAGGCAGGTCCTTTTCACTCAGTAGTACTTCCATTGTGTTTTACTTCAGACAGTAAAAAACAGAAATAATATTGTAAGCAGAAACCAGAACTCAAGAGTTCCCCTCTCCGCATATGCGGGTGCCCCAACCATTAGGCTACACAGACAAGCTCTTTGGCTTTACTTTTCTTCTGGCATCAGGTCTCTCACCTGTTTGGTTGCACAGTGACACAGCTTCACCCCTTATAAACTTATAGGAGGCCATCAGATCACCCCTGAGCCTGTGCTTTTCCAGGCTGAAGAGTCCCATGGCTCTCAGCCTCACATCATAAGGTCCGCTTTCCTGACCTCTGATCATGCATGTGGCTCTTCTCTGGACTCTCTCAAGCTTCTCCACATCCTTTTTGAATTGTGGAGCCCAAAACTGGATGCAGTACTCCAGCTGCAGCCTCACCAAGGTTGAATACAACGGGAGAATGATGTCCTGGGATTTGCTTGAGAAGCATCTACGGATGCAAGCCAGCGTTTTGCTCGCTTACTTGGATCATCCTCCTGGGGAAGGCACCTGAACTGAATTGTAGAGAGGACTACAAGTTTCATTTGGATCTGAACCTGCTACCAAGTATACAGAAATGGTAGTATGGGTCTCCCCTCCATCTCCCACCCCCTAAATGAGACCAGACCAAAGCAGAACTGAAAATATATATGCCCCTGACAAACCTCAGCATTGCTCTAGTTGCTATGGTTAGTCCCTTTCTTGTACACTAAACTCACCCAGAGCTTTTAAAGGCAGGCTTTAGGTTTTAAATAGTTTATTTACCAAGATTAATATTTTAATTCATGTTGGAAAGGGACGCTGAGATACAGGAGAAGCAGCCGCTTTTTCTAGCCATTTTGGACTGAGCAGAACTGCAGGAGGTGAGTTCATGTGAGCTGGAGGGGCAAGGTTTAATCAGTCTCATGCCATGCAGCCTACTCATTGCATTAAAAGTGTGTTTTCCTCTTCACACAAAAAGAACAAGTCATTCACATGGAAATAGAATAGATCCCTATGGTGATTAAAAACTCCAGTAGACAGATACATATTTAATGAATATATAACACAGATAAAGGGGAAATATGCACTTACAGTTGAAAGGAGCTAAACAACAGATTATATTTGGTATTGATAGACCCCAGTACAGAATAAAGACTCACATGAAAATACATGAGCTTATTAAATTGTTAAATACAAAGGCAACTTATTTAGCAAGGAGAATGGAAGAGCTGGAGGCATGTGTATATAAAGAAACATGATATTATAAGCTACAAAACTACAATTTAGCTTCAAAATGATAATCGGTGTGTGTGTTAAATGGTTTCAAACAGAGGCAAGAATGTATTCTGGTCTTACTTAGGCTCTACATATAGTTCATGTATCTTATATTTCCAAGTAATCCAGTTTTATCAAGAGTTATATTAGCCCAGGTACAAATAAGATCTATCTGCCTTTGAAACTTAGGGTAAATACCAAATAGCAAACTAGGTGTCAGGTGGAAACTGTCCTCATCTCCAGAGCATGTACAAACATAAAATAGAGCCCTGCAACTTTATACTCATTGTGAGAAAGCTGCATCTACCCAAGAGGCACCTGGACCTGATCAGTGTTGAAGACACACTATCATGTTCCAGATAATAACCCTAACCCTAATCCTATAATTCCATACTTTAAGTGTTCTTCTACCTTCTCCTGAATCAATTATTACAGAGCAGTGTGAGATACAGGTTGTCAGATCAGATGAAATACTGGCCTTAAGTGATACAGCCAATCCTTTGTTTGGCAACCATTGATCCTTCCGGATCATGGTGGATGCATGAGAGGTTACCCAGACCTTCGATGCATATGCCTAAGCAGGAGGGGGGTTTTTTTGGAGGAGTGGAGGCTTCCCAGACCTTCCATCCCCACTTTAGGCCACTGAGATAGACTCCAAAGGCCAGACAAGGGTCCAGATGCTTGGTGCCTCCATGGCTGTAAGCAAATCTTATAATCCAGATTAAACAGACTTTGGTTTGTAGTGGCCTTTCTTAAACAAAACCAGGAATCACTTGTTTGCGTCACAACATGTAGCAGGAGGAATCTCTCTCATTCAGCATCTCAGGTGACTGCAACCTGGTCCCGACAGCCGGGTCAGCCTCCCTTTTCTGTACCACCATGTACTGAGGGTCTGTTTAGTGAGACAGGGTTTCGCTGCCTTTGCTCCATATCTTCCTGTCCTCCTGTTCTCAACTCCAAGTTGCAGAGAGCAGTCTCTGAGGGAAGGAGAGCACCAGTGCAAGATTTCAGATGGAGCAGGAATCTGGCTTCTAGACTCTTCGAAGTCCTTGCATCCCTGTCTCTCTCTAGCCTCCCCAGAAAATGGCATTATGCCCTGAAAAAGTGGGACTTTAGCCTTTAACAGGACAACATGGATCATGGGATTGAGTGAATAGAAGGAACCAAGCTAAAAATCTGTACAGCTGATCTTAATGCTGTTTTCCTCAACCTAAATTTACATCCAAACATCTAAAACCCTAAACCAGAAAGAAACAGTTCATTTTTCGGGGTTGCAATAAAATTTGCCTTTCTAGGAAAGACACGTTTCTTTTAAAAAAAGATGTTTTTACTCACAAAATATTTTTCCTTTTGAAACAAAGTTTTGGTGGATTATTTTTTTTTCCATCTGCCCTAGCCCAATTGGGACTTTTCTGCAGGAATGTTTCCTTTGCCCTCTTGCTTTCTTCTTTTCCCTCAGCAAGCAGCTTTACACCGAGTAGGAAAAGTGAAATTATAATCCAAGGAAGTGTTTCTAAATTATAAATGTGCCCACATTTGGGGATTGTTTCAGGTTTAGAAACCTTTGTGAAACAGTGTGGGTAAAACAAAAACTTGGTATTAGTGGGTTTATAATTAGCCCCTACAGCTTTAAGGCAGTAGCTTCCTGCTCCAGGGGGTCAGGGAGAGAAAGACAGAAAAGTAAGGAGGGGATCTCTGGGCAGGGAGCAGAAGGAGTGTAGCAAGTAAGTGTATTCAAACCTTAGCAAAATCTGTTGATCTGCAGAGCGCTCACTTCTTCCTGTCTGAGACCTCTTCGCTCTGTGCCACTGAGGAAATTAGCATTTGTCTGATTTGCACTGGAAATGCACAAAACACAAGCAAAAAGAATTCCTTAAAGGACATGCTGCTAAGATAAAATCAGATCTTTTTTTAAAGCCCTTATATACAGGCCTGATTCTTATTCAGTGAAGTTAGATACCAGAGCAGAGGAAAATGGGTCCTTTACTAAAATAGATTTTAAGACTTTCACATAACACAGGCAAGAGGATTTCACCAGGCAGCTCCTATGTTAAAGCTAATAATGTGTGGTTGAATTTGAGCATAGTTTGCTAAAAACAGTCTTTCTAATCTGTGTCATGGTCTTTAGTAATTAAATAAATTGAAGTTAATTGTTTTACTCATTAACCCAGCCTAAATGTTCAAAAAGGACAAGCGGTTTTGGTGCCCACTCTAAAGAGGCCTACTTTTCCAAAGACGTGTGTTTCTAGATCCGCTGAAAATCGAGCCCTCTTCAGAAGCACCAAAACTGATTGTTACAGGGGTGTAGGTTGTAGCCGTGTTAGTCTAGGGCAGGGGCGGGCAGTTATTTTGGTCGGAGGGCCGCTTACTGAGTTTTGGCAAGCCATCGAGGGCTGCATGACAGGCAGCCCAGGGCAGATAAATCTTAATTTTCTAAAGTTTTTAGTGCCCCATGGGCTGAACAGAATGGCCTGGCATGCTGCATCTGGCCCCTGGGCCACATTGTTGCCCACCCCTGGTCTAAGGACATAGGCAGACAAGGTTTGTTTTAACTTGGTCTAATAAAAGATATCAGACTCACCCACATTTTTTTCCCCAACTGTTTAAGTTGGTCTAATAAAAGATATCAGATTCACCCAAAGAACCTTCTCTTGCAAAACTCACCGGTCATTTTTGGAGATGCAGGAAAAAAACAAAAAACAATAACATAATTCTGTTTCCTCAAATACGTTTTATGGAAAAATTGTTTCTCTCTTGACACCTAACCTGTACTTGGTTTTTTTGAAAAAGAGGAAACTACCACTCCCACCCACCCCTGTTTTCAGCTTTTTATCAATAAACGGAATAGAATGTTTACTAAACTTTTAAAGGGAAATGCAATTTTTTTTAAAATGGATGAGTTACTGGTTTCTTACAGGGTCTGTGTTTTGGAGTTCAGTATTTTTCCTGAGGACAGCACTTTCCTTTCTTCCATCCTTTGTCTACTGAGATGGCAAAATCTTTGAGGGCAGGGGCTGTTTCTTCTGATGTGTTTCTAGGCTGTTGTGCACCATCCAGTCTTTATCTCGCTTTGGGCCTGAAAGTGCATATTCACAGTGTGAATAAGAATACATTGTGTATTTGAGAGGCAGAAGGGGGCATTTTTACAAGGCCAGGATAAAAAATCCCAAAACATTAGATTTTAAAAGGTTAATGTGAGACTCTTCTCTCCTCTTATTAAAAATGATTTGCCTATTTGACTTATACCTTAGAAGACATGACTGACACAAGTAAGACATTCAGGACAATTAAGGGAATTAAAAAGTGCTGTCTCCCAAATCACTACAAGGCTACAAGTGATGTCTCAGCTACAGAAGGGTGCAGTTTCACATGTGTTAATGCTGATCTACCACCTGGTGCGCAAAAAATGCTGCGTTCCAGTACTTGCTAAACACAGGGTTTGTTCAAGAGGAGCACCTACAATGCTAAAGTCATTCACTAAGCCTAATGCTCGAAGGGCATGCTTCCCTTACTCAGGTTATTCCTGCAGTGGCTTATTGTTATATATTTCTCTACTAGCCATCTTTCCAATTTATTGTAGAATCAAGGGAGAAATGTCAACTTGGTGCATATGCAATTAATTTACAGTTGTTAATTTAAGGCAGTACAGCCAGCAGGATATCCACAGATATAATTTTTAAGATTAATGCCCCAGTTCAGCAAATACTTAGTGCATGGGAGTATTCACATTGACTTCATTGAGACTACCCATATGCTTAAAGTTAGGTATGGAACTAAGTTCTTTGATGAATCAGGGCTTTCAAAATACGCACGTACAACCCCAAGAGGTTTGAAAAGGCTGTAACCCTTCATGCCTCGAGGCATAATAAATGTAAATAATGGGCTTAGGAAGAAAGTCTCCTTATGGGGAGAGTTTTCCATAACTGGCAACTGCAGAGTCTCTTATGTTTAAAGCAGTTGCCACTGGCTGCTATTTGTTGAAATGGGAAACGGGACTAGGTTGGAATAAGGTACGATCGTATCTGCCAGTTCTTATGTGTTCACTTGAGTTGCATCAGGTATTGTTCCCCAGTACTTTTAAGTGTCTGATGTGTATGTGCAAAGCGACCCCTGAGTTAAACTATTTTCACAACTATGTTACACACTGACGTGCACCAGCTTGCAAAGTAAAAATGAGTATGCAGTTGTGCCACTCGCACATACAAAAATGAATGGTAGAACTCAAATGACAAGCTTCATAGTTTCTCCGAACAGTCAGTTTGCACAGGCATGGTCTCTTGGAGCATTATCAACAATAAATTAATTTACCTCGTGTTGACTATAACTTGCACTTCAACTTCTCCCGTAGCCACGGGCTTAGCTTTGTGGATAATGCTGCAATGTTGGCAATCAGAAAAGACTGGGGGCAAATTGCACTTCTTTATCACCAGGGGGAGAAACTTAAGTGTCAGATACACTAGGGCTAATTACGTTGAATGGTTCCCCATTGCTTTGGCTGATGACACAGTGTTAAAACCCATGCCCCCCTCAATAAGTTAGCAACTCACTCGTTGGCACTATATATTTATTACAGTCTTGTTACTTCAGGGGAGCTGCGTTCTCTAAAATGCCTTTCCCTGTGGCTTAAAGTAAAGATTTTTTAAATAAATAAATACAGTTTATGTTGGGCATCTACCACTTGAAGGGCTAATGATTATTGACTACCCTCCAGCAGACATCAGGGAGTCTAGCCTCAGGCCTTCCAATTCTCCCCCAAACATGCCGAATGTTAACACATGTTTCTAGATTCTGGCTGGGATTGGACACAAATAAGGCAGTCAGAATGGACCATTTAGTGTACAAGTCAAGATGACAGATCTCTGCTTAATACAAGGAAGACAAAAATTCGTATCTTATTGAAAAAGGCAGAAGAGCCCCGGGTGCTTTCGCTTTGTGATTCTGCAGCAAAAAGTGGGTTGTGTCAATATAAGTCTATGTCACCAGCTCACAGCTGCCACACTGAATTGACCCTGCTAGCTGCAGAAAGAAAGGCCTTCCATTTCCAAATTCTCTCTAATGCTCATCTGCGAGGGAGAGCACGAGGTGGAAAAAAGCCAACAAGTTACTCTGAACTATGGGAGAGAAGGGGAAAAAAATGCTGTAATGCCATGAGACTTTCCACTGCCTGCTTCGAACAAAACAGTGGGAAGAAAAAAAAAATCATCATCTGAAGGCATTTAAAGATGATGCTTTGACAAACATGAGCTCTATGTTTTGTAAAGCATGCTCTTGTAATTCCTTGTAAGTCTCCAGATCAGCCCTCAGATACAGCGGCGCGGCATTAAATATTCTTTCAATGCTCAACAGAGCTTAATTATGAAAAGTTGAAACATCTTTTAAACTCAACAATCTTTTTTTCCTCCCCCCTGAATATCCCTAAAGAAAAGAAACAAAACAAAAAAAAAAAAATGAAGAGCATCCACGATAACTATTAGTTTGGACTGAATTTCCAAAATAAAAAAAACCCAAACCCCAAGATAAACAACTCTGAGAGAAAAATAGTATATTTCTGGATATAATTATATTGTAACATAATAGTATGCACTGATGAAACTGTTTTGCTGGCTGTCTCATGTGCATTTTTTCCTATGATCAGATGTTTACAGTAGTGATCTTTAAAAATAATGAGGAAAAATGCAGACTCCCAAGTTACTTATATTAGCAAAAATAAAGAGACAAATTCTTAGCTGTAAAACAGCATAGCTCCACTGATTCAAATGGAGTAATACCAACTTTTAGCAGCTAGGGATCAGGACAAAGGTTATATAACAATATGGTGGTGTTAGAGTGATATTATAACCATGATGGCCCAACAATTATGTTAGAAGCAAAGATTTTTTTTTTCTTTTTTATTTGCACTCTCTTACGGATCTGCTCCAAAGTCCACTGAAATGAACAGGAAGATTTCTGTTGACTTTGGTGATCTCTCTTTGAATCCAATGTATTGAAGTAGCGAACTACTTGGAAGAGATGCTTCCCAAATCGCAAGCTTCAGTAGTAGACTCTTGGAGAAGAAGAAGACTTCTTAAATATTTGTTTTGCATTCTTGGAGGGGGGAATAAATCCTTCTCCAGTGCTTTGTCTACTTTTCTTCCAGATCTCCCTACCAATGGCTGTTCCAACATAGCAATGTAATTTTTGAGGACTCTTCAGTCAATCAACTGATGTCTAGCAGCTTCCTTGGCTTGTGATGATTTTACAGAATATATAGAGAAGCTGAGTTTCAGTTCTATCTAGCTTTGTAATTTGACTGATGTTTTGGGTTGGCTTTGGCTTTGTATTGAACATAAATGTATGTATAATTCAATCAGTTAAATAGTGAAGTTGCACGAAAGAGAAGGCTCTATATGTTAATTTTCTTAGTTGGTATACTTAACTCTCCATCACATTTCAACCATTCTTTGTCTTTTGATAAGCTGGAGAGAACATGTTTCTCGTATTTCCATACCTGAGTAAGCATTCAGAGCCTGTGAACATGCGGAAGATAACCTCACAATGAACCTGTCTTTGTCCGTGTTTCACTCCATGTACTTTATGCTGTACTCTATACAAGTGAACAATATATGGACTTCAGGTAGTGAGAAAAATCTAACTTCAATGCACACAGAGAAGATGAGGAAAACCAAGCAACTCCTCTTGACTTGTTCAATAGTCTTTGGATGTCTTCTACTTTTCTCCTCCCTGTCACTGCAAGAAAACAACTGTGTGACGTAAGCTTAGCTAATCCTTGCTCAGTGCTCTAATGAAACACCATACAAAAGTGATGCACTGCAAATAAATACGTTTTCCTCTACCAAACCTCAGGCAAGAGTATAAATATCTTCCTCACTGCAAGCATATATGCATGAGCAAGAATGGTTAAGGATCTAGTCCCAATCACAACTTGAAATCTGATACAATGGGGAGCTTACAGTTGCTTCATTGGAAACTTCGTAGTGTGGATCGGGTTCAGACAAGCATCCTCTTTGCTCGGATCATAAATTAGAAATTCAGAAACAAATAAACAAACAAGGCGGCTAAGAAGACTTCATTTATTTGCTAGTTTTGGCCAAGTCACATCTATAAAGGACATATTTCATTATTTAGTCTTCAGAAGGTTTGGGTTTGGACTGGACAAAGTTTTGAGTTAGTTTTTCTTCTATCCATTACTACCTTCAGAGAATTATATCTACTGTTTTGAGCTGGAAAGCTTCAGCTGAACTGAATAAGCACCAGTTATGAATAAGCACCAGTTAAGTATCTGAGGACCTTCAGATGTGCAAGTATTTCAAAGACAATGCAAAAGAATATAGTTTTGCCTCCTGTGGAGGTACCTGCAAACTTACATGATTACATCAGAAACATGTTAAAAAGAGGTGGCTGTTAGAAATTACTCCCTCCTGAAGAAAGAAGGAGTGAGTCTGATCTTACTTATATCAAGAGCTTACGAGGGAGAGAAACACAGGAGGGAACTTCAGATCATTTTTTTGAATGCCTCTTGACCTTTGAATAATTTCAGTCATATGATTGAAAGGATATGGAGTTACATTAGGGTTCTATTAACCTAAATTAAATGTGCTGACCAAGGGTTTTAACTAACATCCAGTGGTCCACAAGGGTATAAGATCTGTCTTCTAGCTTATGAAGTTACTTTGTTTGCTCCTATGCTGTTAACCTATGCTGAAGCACTATAGAACACAGGTTCAGATCTTACTCATAATTTGTGTAAAAGGAGAGCTAAAAAAACAAGCCAAGATGTTTTTAGTTTAACACATCAAAACTTGATCTGGGACACATTTTCTTTAATGACATTAGAATACGGCTCTTTCTAAAAACAGGTCAACTTTATATTATAGGGTTTTTTTCAGAGTCTAATGAATTTTATTTTAAAATCTTGCTTTGGATAAGTGTCAGAAATATAATCCATGTATCTTGGATGCTAATATATTCTATTTCAGACATAAACTGGTCCTTGCTAGTGTGGACTTCCTTAACCAGAAATCTAGTGGTTTTTAGCTTCTTGTTCCAGTGCTTGACTACCCTCATATTCAGAAAGTTCCTTCTAAGCTCCAACCTAAATTTCCTTTGCTACAGCTTGAGGCCATTGCTTCTAGTCTTGTGCCCTACAGCCACAGATAAAAACCAATCTCCATCTTCTCTGCAATTGCCCTTCAGGTATTTGAATGCTATTATCAAATCCCCTCCTCCATCTTCTCTTCTCCAGATTAAATAACTCAGTTTTTTTTTCAGCCATGCCTCATAAGTCATGCTTCCTGGGTCCCTAATAATTTTTGTTGCTCTCTACTGGACTCTTTCCAACCTGTCCACATCCTTCTTGTGTGTGGAGCACAGGACTAGACAAAGTACACCAAAGGAAGCCTCACCAGTGCTGAATAGAGTAGAAGGATCACTTCCCTTGATTTGAAAATTACACTTAAAATAAGAGAATTGTAGAAACTTAGGGTTGGAAGGGACCTCAGGAGGTCATCTAGCCCAACCCTTTGCTCAAAGCAGGACCAACCCCAACTTCTGTTAGTACTGTTGGGCTTTTTTTCAAGAAGAGCTCACTGTTAGCTTATATTCAGCTTATGGTCTATTGTAACCCCCAGATCCTTCTCTTCAGTAGTTTCATAGTTTCTAGGGTTGGAAGGGACCTAAACAGATCATCAAGTCTGACCCCCCTGCCCTGGGCAGGAATGAATCCTGGGATCATAATACCTCAGCCAGATACCTATCCAACCTCCTCTTGAGGACCCCCAAGGTAGGGGATAGTACCACTTCCCTTGGGAGCCCATTCCAGAGTCTGGCAGCCCAAACCATAAAGTAATGCCTCTTGATATCAAGCCTGATCTGCTCTCAGTCAATTTGTGGCCGTTATTCCTTGTTATCCCAGGTGGTGCCCAGGGGAGAGAAGTGTAAATCAAAGAGTAGTGAGCGTAAATCAGTTTGCATACTTAAGTGAAATGTGTGTGGAAGCAGAACTTGAGACACATCGTTGACATCTTTACCAAGGCATACAAGAAAATGGGACTGATGCTTAACATTCAGAAGACTAAGGTGCCCCATCAAGAAGCTCTTAATCAGAAGTTCCTAGGTCTGGTAATTCAGTTGCATGGTGAGTCTCTGGAGAACATTGAGCATTTCCTGA
>NW_017729028.1:35872091-35878815 GCF_001723915.1 Gavialis gangeticus
GCCCCATCAAGAAGCTCTTAATCAGAAGTTCCTAGGTCTGGTAATTCAGTTGCATGGTGAGTCTCTGGAGAACATTGAGCATTTCCTGAACCTTGGAAGCCATCTCTCAGAGAAGGTTGACATTGATGAAGAAATCCATCACTTGAAATGTGCAAATGCAGCCTTTCGACACCAGAAGAAATGGGTGTCCAAAAATCATGATATCAGATCCAAAACCAAGATCATGGTTTATCAAGCAGTCATTATCTCTGTGTTACTGAATGGAGCTGAGACATGGAAAAAGTACAGGAGACAGCTCAAGTCACTAGAGAAGTACCATCAGTGCTGCTTGTAGAAGATCCTTCAAATCCAATGGGAAGACAGATGCACCAACATTAGCATCCTCTTGCAAACAAACACCATGATCAGAGGCAATGATCATCCGACAGTTAAAGAAGATGTAATAGTTACAAGTTGTACATGTGCAGAAGCAGTCACTAAGGGAAACTTCTGGAACAACCTGAAGTTTTGACCTGCTGCCATAGTTAAGCGGCATGGGCATGCACAGTTGGGTCAGAGAGATTAGTGGGAATGTGTAGTGCTGAGTCTCAGGTAAAGGTGAGAGAGAGATTTGATTGTTGGAGAGTGTGTCAAAGTGAGAGTGAAGGTGATTGGTGAGTATATGATTGGCAGTGATTGACAAGCCTTTACCCAGAATGATTGGAGGTGAGGAAGTAGTGTGATTTGAGAAGATGAAACAAGCCATCTGCAGCATCAGAGGGTTCAAATGGTATGTGTTCATGGGGTGGTTGTGTGAGAGGGTGAGGTTGTGCTGTCTGGACTTTGTGAGACCTACATTATACTCTGTTTTCCCTGACATTGCTATTATTATTACTTGTCTGGGAGCTGGGGGGTGTCCCTGCATGTCCCACACCCCCTGTAGGGTCCCTGCATGTCCCCGTGGCTGCTGAGCCCAGGTGTGCAGGTGTGGAAGCATCCTCAAGGCCGCCCAGGTGGCAGGGAGGACACAGCAGGGTCAGGAGGTGCCCCTTGACCCCTACACCCCCAGACCATGGCCGGACTGGACAGGCCGCACGAGCGCCCACTCCTGCCAGCTCACTGGGTATTAAAAAGTTCATGAACCGGCCCCACATTCAAAAAGGTTGGACACCCCTGCTTTACAGGCATGAATCCAACACTTTCTCTATAAGACTGCCACTCAGTAGAGCCAGCTATAAAAAATACGTGGTTATTTAGGCTGTAGAGATAAAGACAGCTGGACATCACGCTATTCATACCACTCCGGGCTGGTAGACACTGACAAATCTCTGACTTTTCTTGTTTGGTAAGTCAAAGGTCAGACTGACTAAGACAGAGGCCTGGACTAAGGCGCAGAAGAGGTAAGCCTTAGATGTATCACTGTTTTGCTGAATAATGGAAGGGAAATAATTAAACTTTTTCTCCAACAGCTTCCCTATCTTTAGAAGTGGGATAATAATGCTCATTCACATTTCTAAACCACTTTGAAACAGATGGATGGAAAATACTAAATAATATTAGTGTTTGCATACCTGAAATAATTGTGTAGTATATCTAAACTAGTTGGAATAGCCCAATAATCTATATAATCAATTACTACCTGGTTCTGAACTATTATCTTGAAAATAAATATATGCATTTATATCTATAGCAATCAATCAAGTTTCATGTCATAAAATAAAAACAGATTGGGAGAAGGACTTAGCTGTATTCATCTGAAGACAGGCTGAAAGCCCAGTAGAGGTGCACCATATAGACTAACTGAATCACAGATGCATCAGCTTTCTTGAGCCACAGCACACTTCATCAGAAGCTGAACACAGTTAAACACACAAGATTTCAGGAGAAATTCATGAGGAATCAAAACTATCATATATGCATTTCCCCAGCTACACTATCACTAGGTCATTTAAAGTAACTGAAGTATCATTGCATTTCATAAGAAAATGTACTTAATCCTTTTTAATAAATTCAGGTAAAGTAGGCTTTACCGTATATCCGTTCTCACACTGGCAGTATTGCTCTAGCACCACATTAGTTTGCATATTACTCTTTGAGTTCCTCCCAACCATACTACAAAAGAACAAGGGATTTGTCATCTTGACTGCTTGTAAAACATTTATTATTGCAGTACATTTTCATTCTTTCTTGATAGTCATTAAGGCAAGACAAAGATTAGGCTTTACTTTTACTGCTGATGGTCTGTAGGATATTGCACCTCTGCAGAAAGCATTTTCTTAAAAATTGTCTTCATTCATACAATTTTCACTGGCTTATGGATTTTCATCTATTTCATCCATTCATCCATTGATGCCCCTTAAAAACTGAACATTGGATCTCCCTATTGTAAACAGACAGGTTATTTACAAAATTCACATCCAGATGTGGGCTTAGGTTAAACAACTCGTAGTTCCATGGTGTCTGAACATAGCAGGTGCATGCAACCAAGTGCAGCCATACAGTGTGTGGCACTGCAAACACATCTGTGGTTCCGCATACCGCACAGTCAGGTGTTCGTGCTGCAAGGGCATGCTGCGCATACGTGCGCTGCTCTGGCTTTTTCTCTGCACTTTTTTGATATCCAGGGGTCAAAAAACCTGTGGAAAAAAAAGAAAGATGAGCAGCACATGCATGGGCAGCGTGTGCCACTGAAAAGTGGAACCAGGTCTCCTGGAGCCATACTGGGGCTGCCAGCCAGGCTCCACCCAGCAGGAGTGCCCCTGCTGAAGCCCCGGGAGGCCCCCAGAACCTCAGGTAAGGCTGTTGGGGCCAGCATAGCGCTGTCCCCAGCTTCCCCTACTGCCCCTGGGGTAACTTGCAGTGCACCAAAGCGTGCATGACATGGGCATTCCCCAGGGACAAGTAGCTGCTGTGCAAGGTGTACCACTGCTACTTGTCCCCAGGGAACCAAACATCTGCACTCATCTGGACATGGCTTGGGATCTGGACGTGGCTTGGGATCTCTTCCTCAACCACTGCAGACTTTAGAGCAGGGGTCAGCAACATTTTTGGGCAGAGTGCCAAAAACACGCACCACTTCAACTTGTAAGATGTTGGTATGTCAGGGGTGGATGACGGGGGAGCTACGAGGGGCCCAATCCTTGTTGCTGTGTAGCCCCAGCCCCCTTCCCTGCCATCCACCCAGAGGTACGTGTACCAAGCAAAATGCCTTTCAGTACCACCTGTGCCAGGGGTTGCCTGCCCCTGCTTTAGAGGAAAGGTGCTCCCTAGTCTCTGAAGAACCATATTCTGAATTGTTGCAAATTATGGCAGTTTACACCGGGTAAAAGGCTGATCCAAAGTATGTTTCTTTAAGGTGTTGCACCAGAAAATTGTGTAAATTGTATAGGGGGACAAGTTAGCACATTTTATGACTATTCCTGGCATTCTCTGAGAGTAACTCGTGCTCCCTTTGTAGGCTTGATCAAAACCCCTTGAAATCAATGGGATTCTTTTTACTGATTTCAGTGGGCCTTGGATCAGGCAACCCATATATTTAGATACTTACAGCAGTAAGGAACCTGATCATTTGCCAATGCTTTCATTTCATTTCATTTCATTTCAGAATCATCAGTCATCACTCACCCACTGTTATATATAAAAAAAACACTTTCCTTAATTATGTAGCCTAACACATATGTTGTATTACCATACCTCATTTCTCTGTATACTACGAGAGAAAAATACTCAAAGTACATGAAACAACTAAACTTCAAATTGATCTGATCCAATAAAAATTCACTCTAACCTCACTATCGTGTAAATTTGCATTAAGCAAGTAGCTGGACCATGTATATTATCAAACCTTCAAGGCAATGTACAGTATTAAAGCTTGGAGGGACTCTGATTTAGACAGATATAATGCAAGAGAAAAAAAAATCTAGTTATTTTCATCCAAATTGTGGCATATATTGATAAACGTATGTTAGCATTTAACTATTCATTCTTTTAGAGAAAATTGGTTAACCCCTTAAGTGTTTTGCCCTGAAGGCAGACATTAAAAGTTAATTATAACCACATGGGACAAGCCCCTGGAGGACCATGACAGCATTAAACTGCTCCCAACCAAGCATACAGGATGCACAGCACTCTCAGAGAACACCATGTACAAAAAGGATGCTGTCTCCTTGAATGAGTTTTCAGAAGTTAAAAACATGCTGCTTTTTGCATGCACAGGAAAAAGGCAGATTGCAAATGTTCTACTCAGAGTGAAAAAAGCTTCCAGCTGAAGAAGAATTAGAGCAAATGAAAGCCCTGAGTAATGTGATTAAGCAATATGGCACAGTAAGAGAAGGCCACCGTGAGTACGGTGCTACTTAGCACTGCTAGGATGCTATGGTAACCACTCTTGAGCATGCCTCTGCCTATTACTTTATAATAATTCTTCCCAGCTCAGCATAGTATCACACAGCCATGGAAGGGGATTTTTTTGAATGGTTCAAGGGAACCATTAAATATTCCAGATTTTAAAAGTTTCCCCACGCTTTTACTACAACTTCACTTCCCCACAGTTGCATCTAAGGGAAGGATGATGCCAATGATGGGAAAGAAGAATTTTGGATAAAGATGAAGACAAAGCCTCTTGCCATGCAGAAGGAGCGGTGGTGTGCCAAGGGGGTGAATGACCAGACTGGGACTCAAGAAGCTGGCTCCAATTCTGGCTGGGGCATTGAATTGCCATTTGTCAGTGGTCAAGTCGCTTTTTTTTCAGGTTGGCCTTCTCTGTTTTAAGTATTTGAAATGTCTGCTCTTCAAGGCAACAAGTGTCTTTTATGAGTTGTACCTGCAGTGCCTAGCACAACCAAACCCTGATCTTATTTGGAGACTCTTAGTAATACAATGAGATGCTATGGCAAATCATAATAATCAAGAAAGGTACAAAAAGTTTCATTGCTTGTTCTCATTTATACAAAAACCATTCAGGCTGCACTTTGAAGAGGTCCCCTTACACATCCAAATACAATGTTAGACACATACCTTAAGGACTCTTTCCACCATCAGTGATGCAACATGGAATTAATTTACATGAGAACAGGGATGTCAAAGTCCTCAATGTCCATACACAACCAGCAGGACCTTGTTTTCTAAAGGTCTTTTCTCAAAGACTCCCACAAAACAAACTGTATTCTAGTCATGTGGAGACCCCAAATGAGTTGAATTCCTCTAGCTGGGAAGATGAAGAGCTGAGTTGACCCCAGTGTACTTTCAAGGGAGAGGACTAGAAGTCCTGAGTGCATCTTAGCAAGTCACTTCATCCCTCTGTTCTAGATCGGTAAAATGAGGATAACAATCTCTCAGAAGCGGCATTAAAATCCATTCATTTCTGTAGTATATGAATGTGTGACACGCAATAAAATGAGACAGATCACTTACACAAACAGAATTTATTGGGAATCACGGTGGGTTTTCTAATGGTTTCCTTGTCCTAGATCCATGCAGAGATCTCCTCTGAAACTGCATTACACCTTCCCTCCAGGCCCTGTGGAAAGTCTCTATGAGTCAAAGGATCTTTGTGGACCCAGGAAGAAATGGTCTAGGAGGTTAACATTGTCTCATTACTAGGCCTGCTGAGTTTAGTGTAGGAAGATTATACAAGTCTCCTTTTTATGGTGAAGGTAAGGGACAGGATAGCTACAGGCCAGAGGAGCACAGGTACACAGTCTAGAAATCCAGAATCCTCCCCCCTGTGAAAGAAGGTAACAGAGCTCACTCTTTCCTTTTAGACTACAGCCATAGGAAGGAGAATTGATATTGGTGATGCTGCCCACCTTTTTATATAATAGCCCAGTGGTTAGAGAGCTCACCCAGGAGATGGAGGAATTAAATTCAATGCCCTCGTCTGCCATAGGGATTCACACCCAGAGCTCCTGCTTCCTACATAACTGCTAGGACCTAGTTTTGGATGATGAGGGGGCACTCTTCACCTCTCCAGCTGAAGCTGTTCCCCTCTCTGTTGCAGAACGCAAGATTCATTGGTGCAAAAAGAGGAGGTAAAAGGAAACATGACTCTATGGGCTGGCGTTTAGGGAACTGACCTGGGAAGGGTAAACCCTGGGTGCTGATCCAAAGCCTTTTCTGTATTTTACATTAAACAGTCATTAGATAAAATACAGACACATTTGTTGTACCAAAAGCCAGGTGCCTCTGTCCATCCCCATTGTGCACCCTAAACATTTAACTGCAGCCATGCTAACTCTTTCTCTCTGGCCCAGCATTTTCTTAATTCTCTGTTGCCTAGTAGACCAGGTGCAATGGGAGCTGATAATCACTCTGCTGGGAGTCCTGGCTTTGAATTTTTTTTACACAAAGAAAGGCTTTGAACCCAAGCCTCCTATTTCTTGGCTGAATGCTCCAGCCGCTAAGCTCCTCTATAAAAACAGGGCACCAAGACTAGTAACATCCTAAAAGAAAATAGACAGAACTTCATGTCCCAGCCCTATGGATATGTGATAGGTGTGTACACGTATAATAGGTCTGGCATGTGTAATAAATCAGTCCATAAAGCTGTGGAGAAAGGTCTAGTTTCTAGATAACGATTGGGCATAGGTTGTACTACACACCAAACCACACTAACTTGGGCAGTTCTGAAGATAACCTCTAGGCACTTGGGAAAAGTGAAAGCCAAAGCAATGAACTATCTAGTAAGTTTAGGCTGGGATAGGTGGTAGCTAAGCTGCTCTTTCTTATTTTTTTCTTATTGCAGTTC
>NW_017729028.1:35878826-35882835 GCF_001723915.1 Gavialis gangeticus
GCTAAGCTGCTCTTTCTTATTTTTTTCTTATTGCAGTTCTGGATTCAGATACTTGAATTCTGCATAAGTCCTGCTTTTGATGCCTAAAAGGCCTTTCCTGAACCACACCCTAAGTGACTTATTTAAAGGCTACAAAGAAGGTCTGCAACAAAAGGTAAACCATAAACTTTTTCATGGAACATAATGATTAAACAGTGGCCTGGTTGAAAAATGCCAAATGTTCCTTACCTTCAAACAAAAAATATTTTCCTGGAAAAAAAAACCCGGTTTTTGACACCCCCTCCCTCCCCCAAATCATCCCCGTCTTCCCCAAACAATCAGGTCTTGGAAGTGAACTGAATCAATAAAAACCAAACACAATTTCTCTACTGTTTTCATCTTTCTGCTTGCAAAAAACAATAAACATTTGAAAGAATCCAAATGTTCCCATAACAACATTTGTTTGCAGAAGAGTGTGTTTCTCAAAACGCAGCCAAGGTCACAGGTCCACCCAAGCCTAGCAAGCCGTAAGGCTTGCCTGGTAAAGGCATGCCAATTTCTGCAGGCAGAGGCACACCGGGGAGCAATGAGTAGCATCATATCTAATCATCTTTCACTCCTCAGCCAGAATAACAGGTGACTGTTTACAACTGGGAGTGTGCTGGGATCAAAGCCCAGCAACGTCCTTTTGGATCTATAATAGAAGACCCTAATTCAAGCCTGGCCAACCTGTGGCCTGCATGCACAAGTAACCTCCGGATGTGGCATACAGCAGATCAGGGAAGGAACAAGAAACACCCTGCTGACCCTGGTGTACCCTTGATGGTCCAGGAAAAGTATGAGGCAAGGACTTCTTTGTGGTATCTTTTATTGGACGAACCACATAGTTGTCAGAGAGGTTAGGCAAGCTTTTTGTGCACAACCTGCTCTTCTTCAGGTCTCCAGGGAGTAAATAAGTCATCAAAGAGGGTTTGAGAACAGGATCCCTTACTTCTGGACCAGAGTGACTGATAGGAAGATATAGGGAAAAAAATGACTGTGTTTCATAATGCCTCCCTTAGTCATACCTGGACTAAAGCAGTGCATTCATTACCCTTGGCTGTGATTACATTTACCACCTAGACCACAGTAAGATGGCTTTTTTAGTAAGGGGACAATGTGCCATAAGTGAAGAGGGTCTGATTGGGCCCACTATCTTAAAACTGAGCAATGCCTTCACAGATGCAATTCTGATTCCTGTCTAACACAGGTTCTGTAATATCAACTAACCCTGATGTACAGGAGATTGCTGCTTCCCACACTGATGCATCAGGTGTCAAAGGGACGGTGCAGTCACGTAAACATCATGCATTATACATCTGAAAGACTGCTGAAACCCAGTGTCAAAAGCCCCAGAAACCTGTGAATGTATGATGTAGTGAACCTACCAGCTATCTGACAGTTTCATACCCAAGGCTAGTTAGACCAGACATAGCATAAAAAAACAGATACATCAGGGGAGACCCCTGCCTTTGCAGGGAATTAACTAAATGGACCTAATAGGTCTTACCCTTCTCTAACATGTCTAGGCTATATTGCGCCTTGAGGCTTAGTCATAAGTAACCAGTAGCATGTCATTACTCTACCCCAGTACTTAGGGTTAGGCTGCTTCCCTCTTACTTTCTGGTAGATAGATGTGCAGCTGACTTTCCTCTTTGTGCCTGACCAGAGACTCCACCAAGGCTCATAGACTCCCTATACTTTCCCTGCTGACTTCCAGCCCACTGCCTCAAAAGGGAGGAATATCTGGAGGGCAAGGCTGGTGTTCAGTACTGGATTTGAGCTCTATATGCTGGGTTGAGAGGTGGGTGGTCAAGATGAAAAGCATAATCTAGCTCTGGCATTTGGGCCCAGAGTCTCTTTTCCACTCTATACCTCAGTCCTGCTCATTTCAGTGGGTAAGGTACTATCCACAATGAATCAGAGTGGGTGAATAGGACAATCCTGGAAAACCAGAGAGAGAAATCATCTCACTAGAAGTGAGTCAGCTGCAGAGGGGCAGTAATTTTACTAGATTGTTGAAATAGGTAGTTAGCCTGTTGAATCACAGTTGACTACCTCAACTTCCCTCTCTCATTGAACAACTGTGTGGTGTGCCATGAGACTAAAAGGACTTGAGATGCTCCCACCAAACATAAACTCCCTAGACTGCCCAAATAAATATATATGGGATTTAAATAACTATAATCCTCATCTTGCACGAAGAGCCTTTCATTAGAGAAGCACAAAGGTCTTCAATACGCTTCCAATTCTTGCAAAGCTTCTTTGTGAGTCTTGCCATCCTCATGTTATATATAGGTGGGAAAATGAGGCACCAGAAGACAGGACTTAATCAAGATCCTACAGAAACACTGACAAAGCAAGCACAATTCATGATTACTGATGACTTGAATGGGACAGGAGCAGAAACCTACCAGTGGCTAGGGAAAAGAGTTGATTGGTGGGATGAGTATTTTCAGAAGAAGAATCATTGGAATCAAGTTGGTGGATCTCTGCCCTTGTATTTCAGCACAAATTGGCTGGCCCTTTCCAATTTCTGAACTGTATACAAATCTTTGGTTAGCAAACAACAATAAAATTAAAGGGATGCATTGATTCAGTCAGATTCTTCACCCAGGTGCCTTCATCTATGCTGAAAACAGCCTGCATTGTAGAAGGCATGACATGAATGGCAAAGGATGTTAATGGATTACAGGAAAGATCACACAAGCCAGTGGCACAGGCAGAAAGGGAACCCACAAGCCCTGTCTCCCAGCTCCCTGCTCACATAAAAACCCTGCCTGTGTTTTCATGTGCAGGTTTGCAAATTAGCATAGTGTCCTAACAGCTGTTGCTTTTATTTTTGCAGCTGGTAGATGGTGTGGTGGGATCAACTGCAGCCCGTAATTGCTTGTGGGGGTATACAACCATCTTGAGCCTAATGGATAATCCCTTCCATTTCTTTCAGAGAAAGGTGAGAGCGCTTCTTGCCAATGGGCTGCAGCAGAAAATGCCCCTCTTGTCCTCAGTTTAACCCTGGACATATGAACCCAAATCTCCATAATTAGGCATTTAATCTACTGATGCCCTAATAGAGACAATGTTTATCCTTTTCATCCTTCCACAGATTAAATGAAGTACAGTAGCCAATTATTTTCCCTTCTGTCTTGCATAGATCTGTAAGTACCTTTTCCAAGCTCATTGTATTTCCATAAAACTTTACAATTGGATATATTTACCTATCTAAGGTTTAAATACTCAATTTGCTTAACTACAGCATTAAAATTAACTTAAATGATTATAGGTTGTAAGACTTAAATACGTTCTGAGAGTGAGAGAGTGGTGACATCTAAAGTCCACAAAAAGGATGATAAAGAGGAATGTGAAACAGATCTCCAAGGATGAGTGCAATCAAAACAGCACATTATTTTACAACTATTGTTTTTAGTCTACAAAATTTAGATTAACACCTGAGGAAAAAGGGAAATATGTTGCTTAGAGCTGGATCTAATTATATGCAGCGAGAAGATAAAAAATTAAACTTTAATCCTGTGACATTTATTCCTGCTATTACATGTAAACATACTAATTTCAGTGCAATGTTTCACAGTCATAAAGGTTAGTATTTGCATAAATGTTTAATAGTTGTGTGATTGTGTGTGTTGGGCCTTATTTTTTATGCAACTGCTTTATTTGCTGGAAAGTGACGTTTTGAATGAACTAAATACCAGTTCGGGTTGAAGTCTGTGGATCTAAGACTTCCCCCTCAACTCCAAAAAAAGAAGAAAACTAACTTCAGTCTAAATAGTTTGCTTTCTTGTGGTATCATGTTATGAATTGTATCAAAATAATTGAAAAATGAAACATTAATAAAACATAGAAAAATTTAAATTAAGCAAAATATTCTTTTTGGCACGTTTTTCTTCAGTTGTTCATTTTGGCAAGAAAACTGAAAAAATGCTTTGTTTCAGGTTGATTTTTTTTTTTTTTTTTTGGTTTGGCCAGCAATTCA
>NW_017729028.1:35882846-35886371 GCF_001723915.1 Gavialis gangeticus
TTTTTTTTTTTTTTTTTTTTTGGTTTGGCCAGCAATTCAGTTTGTATAACTCAACTTATGAATGTAACTGGCAATTCAAAATTATGAACATGACAATTGTTGCAGCCAAAACATTGCCTTTACTCAAATATAATGTTTCCAAGAATTTTTTCAAAATATTTTAACTTTTTTTTAAGTCAAAGGTGTTTTCAAAACATTTCTTTTACTGAAAAAACACAACTAAGTAAATATTTTTAGACACTTCTTAAAGATTTCAAAATTACTTTTATAAAGATATCACAGTCCATGTAATCAAGCACAGAACAAGGTGAATGTCGTCTATCAAATTGGAAAAAAATTCTTTAAAGTTCTAAATTACCAAATAATTGCAAGGCCCCCTCTATTATATATAAAACATAACCCTTAACTCAGAGGATTTTAAAGGAAAATAACTACAAATCCATACAAAAAATTAGGGTTCCACAAATCTTGAATTCTTCCTTCCTTTTGCTCACCAAGAGATATGCTTTGTCTGTAACTGAATGCAGAATATAGGGGCATCGAATACATAATATAGGGGCATCCTGTGGCTGAAAAATATATATTATACATAATAATAATATAATAATATATAATAGATATAATAATACATTATATCATATATATAATGAATGATATATTAATGACATATTATATAGAATATTATATTAATAATATATAATATATTACTTATCATATATTATATATAATATATTGCAAGTTAACAGCACTCAGCTGACTCGGGCTCCATATCAGCATTCATTCATTTCTATCGGCAGGAAATTTTCACTGCTAGAAATGATTCTGGGAGAGGAAACAATACAGATCTTCAGCATGCAACCACCCTTTCTTCTGTGTTCCTCAAACTTTCCCAAGACCAGGATGATCCTAGTCTGGTAAGCATGGACTGCTCTATTCCTCCCACTTATAGGGCAAAGTTCTCCCATTTCCAGGGGCTCCAATGTATAAGGAGTAGGGGGAGAAGCTAGAAGTTGCTCTTCCCCTCTCCTCCCAGCACTTTCCCCCTGTGCCTTGTCCAAGCCAGGATTACTCTAGTCTCTGGAAGGCACAAGACCGTTCCTTCTGTCTCCACTCTTCCTGGTCCCGAGAAGCCGATACTTCATGAGCACATGTACAAATGTTCATTCTCTCAGGAGCAACTTATACCTCATTGGAGTTGGGTTATTTTTCTCCTTGGAACCATCATTTTTGCTTTGGGAGAAAAAAGCTGGGAAGTGTACATTTGTTGTTTCTCCTGGGAGAGCCAAGATTCTCACAGTAGAAACAGGAACATCATTATGTGGCCCCAGTTTGATAACAGCTGCTCGACTGGGTTGTGGGTGAGCTGAGTCATAGAACAGCTTGGTCTGGGACAACAGGACAAGGCCGATTCATGTTCTAATATTGTATGTATGTATATATGTAGGTGTGTATGTATATATCTGTGTGTGTGTGTGTGTGTGTGTGTGTGTGTGTGTGTGTGTGTGTGTGTGTGTGCGCGTGCATATACAGTAAAAGCTGTGCTATCCAGCATCTTACAAGCCAGCATTGCTCTACCAACTGGCATGCCAGCTTGTAAGATAAAGTGAAACTAGGAGTGCCCACCATGGCACTTCCAGTTTCTCCGAGCCCCACGGCTGGGGGCAAGACAGCTTGTGCTGCCGAGCCCCCATGGACCAGGGGCATAACAAGCTGTGAGGAGCTGTTCAGGGCCTGCCTCCATTTCACAGGGCCCACAGGGCAGGCAGCAATGCAGTGGGAGGGATGGCAATGTGGCAGGAGGGGCAGAGGGATGCCCCAGACACGGCGGGAGAAGCGGCAGCCGGGGTCGCTCAATTAACCGGCATATTTTGTTATCTGGCATCCTCCATTCCTGAAGGATGCCAGATAACAGAGCTTTTACTGTGTGTGTACACACACACTAAAAGCTCTGTTATCTGGCATCCTTCAGGAAGGGAGGATGCCAGATAACAGAGCTTTTAGTGTGTGTGTACACACACACTAAAAGCTCTGTTATCTGGCATCCTTCAGGAAGGGAGGATGCCAGATAACAGAGCTTTTACTGTGTGTGTAGACACACACAGACACACACACACACACACACGATCCATATAAGATATATATATGTATATATATGGTACCTTATGGTAAACATGGTGTGTATATATATCTTATCAAAAGACAAAAATTGGTCCTGCTCTTCTTTAACTTTGGGGTGGACGAAACATAATTGCACTGATTTTAATGGAGCCATTTTGGATTTAAAGACTGATCTACATCCCATTAAATCAATGGCAGTCTTTCCACTGACTTCACTGAGCTTTGCATTTGGTCTTTCCCCTTGTAGAACTGAGAATAAGATTAATAAAAAAAAAAATCAGAATATATGTGCTCTTCAGACCTAAAGCGGGTGACCCAAAACCTATTGCCAGATGATCTCTCTCAATAATGCAAGTCCTGCGGGAAACTGCCTACAAAGGAGACAATGTTTGGAAATGTCAAACTGATTGACTGCTTGAGAGCACTGAGCCTTCACAGCCTTGGTGACAGCTTCAGGAACAGGTGTCCTTCCTGATTATAATTTTTTGGGCTTCCGTTTCTGTTTCAGGCTTCTGTTGATAGGGGGAAAATAGGGTTTGGGTCTTCTGCCTCTCTAAGTAGATACAGTTTCAGACTTTGCTGTCATCTCCAGCCATTATCACTAACTTCCTCTCCAATGTGAAATCATCTAGGAACAGCATCAGCTAATGGTCAGAACCACAGACATCAGGCTCGGTTTATGTCTTATAGTAAGCAGTAATGTCGGGTAATTTCTCATCTGCCCTGAGGGTCCGACAGTCCCACAGGGGTCAGCTGAATTATCTTTGTTCTTTTGTTTATGATGCCACTTGGCGAACTGACACAGCAGCATGGTGAAGAGTGTTATTAATATGCTGCTGATACCCAGATCTGTATCACCCGCTCTCTTGGTGACAATTCAGCGCTGAACAGTGATGCCATCTGGCTCAAATAGCAGGTTGAACCTGGGCGAGGGGAAATGCCTGGAGACTGCTTTTGTTACTGAAGTGAAACCGAAGCTTTTTAAGGTTCACAAAAGTTGGCTCAACTGTCCCTTTGTCAGGCATCCCTGTTATTTAATGGGGAACCGAAGAAAGCAGCTGACTCGTGAGGTCCGTAATAACCACACTCGGTGCTTATGTCTCACCTGCAAACCTCAAATTGACAAATGTTTGATAATGGGGAATATTCTTTTGACAGAGAGGGAGAAAATGAGGCACAGCCAAAATGAAACAACTTTCTCCAAAACAGAAACAGCCCTTCTCTTTTGAGATTAAATCCAGTACCTACTTACAGGACCACACTGATGAAGTTTGTTAAAATTCCCCTCTGATTATACTGGGTATGGGAGTACCTCTTTAGAGAGCAAGGTAGGAAAGAGGAGTTTTTAGATTGGCCAATATGTCATAGATTTCATAGGCATTTGGGCTGGAAGGGATCCCGGAAGTT
>NW_017729028.1:35891371-35897523 GCF_001723915.1 Gavialis gangeticus
GTTTGTTAAAATTCCCCTCTGATTATACTGGGTATGGGAGTACCTCTTTAGAGAGCAAGGTAGGAAAGAGGAGTTTTTAGATTGGCCAATATGTCATAGATTTCATAGGCATTTGGGCTGGAAGGGATCCCGGAAGTTCATTGAATCCAGCCCCCTGCCCCAGGGGCAGGAAGTCAGCAGGGATCATAGGTTCCCAGCAAGATTGTGTGGAGAGGAGTCAGCTCAGTTAAATATAAGTTATTTAAGCTAAAACAAACTCAAGCTCCCAAAAGAGTTCTTTATCTTAATATACCTAAGGTACTCATGCGTCTCTCCTTTTCAGTGTACCTTGCAATCTCTGCAATGTATTTATTTTCCTGATGTCCCTTTGAGGTAGAGTTTTCTGTTATCCCACACCACAACTGGGGAGATAAGTCCCAGAGACACAATAAAAAATACATTCCGTTTCACAGAAATGTAAGGAGACAAAGCCCCTGCTGCAACCGTCTAATATACTATTAGACACATTGCAATCCGGAATGATAATGGGAGATAAAATAGAGAAAAGAGACTCAGTTTGGACTCACAATCACCCTGATGTCCTGATGCATCGTATTAAATTAACACCACAGATTCCAGTGTTAAGAAGGCATCAGGTCTTCATTTGAGTTAAGGAGCTATTAAGCTAAACTGGCATCAATCTGAAAGCATCAGAATGTGACCACTGGCCCTACGCTGATAGCACATACTGTTTCATTGTTATTCAAAACCCAAACACTTACGGAAAGTTTTGTGGATGGTGTCATGCATGATTAATTCAGGAAATGTTTCTGAGAGTCTGAGGCACTTCACCCCTACCAACTTCATTGAGTTGTGCTGTCATAATACAGTGGTGGATCTGTGCACCTGGCATTCAGATTGTGATGCTCTCTGTGACTTCGGCTAGAGCAGGACTGAGTACTGGGTATTCTCCGAGTTCAAGTCCCTGGCTATAGCAAGGGAGTAATAGAGAGAGAAAGAGCTGTCAGGAAACAGCACAGCCTGAAAATGGGACTCATAGGAGAACATACATGTCACAAGGACTTTGCAATGTGTGTGAATACTGAACCCTCATATGCCTTCCTAATTTTCCAGGTTTTTCTTTTTTTTTAGGCGATGACTTCTCCCTGAACGAGGTACATGCATTTCTGACTGACCACTTTGACAGCAGATTCAACTGCCTTAATCTTGAGAGCGCCGTCATTTCCCACCCCAATGCTTCCAGCACATATTCTCTTTCTCTTTTCAACCTGAGAACATTAACAGCGATAACTAAACTTAAAAAAAAAATTAAAAAAAAAAAGAAAGAGAGTGCGAGAATGAGAGAAAGCTAAATAACCTCTTGTGTGCAGGATATTTACTGCTTTAGGGCACAATCTGTTGCAGTACAGTTATAACTGTTGCTTAGGCACCTATTGTCATTATCTATGCCTCAGCAACAAGGCATTCTGTCTTGTTTCCCCGTCTGTGAACCTGGTGATTTATTGATAATGCTAATCTTGTTTGAAAGTTATAGAGCTAGGAAGTCAAATGTGTTTAAAGAGAGGCAGAGCAAGCGACAGAGAGAATTTCGCTTCCCAACTTTTTTGTTGTAATTGTTGGCATGTCATAAAAATCACCATTTGCACCTGTGGTTTGAGCTCAAGGTGGCTCAGGATAGGTGAATTAAGCCACACAACTGCCTCAGAATGTGGCTTTATCAATACACACACGCACACACCAGAGTGAGTGGGGAAAGGAGGTACAAAAATGTTACCGTGAAACTTGACCATGTGCATATTGAAGCCTGCACCTTATTATTTTTCATGTTTATCATGGTAATGTTGGGCTTGGAAGAGTTACAACACCTTGCTCTGGGTCCAAAGGCTTGAATTCAGTCAACACCACCAGACTATCTCCAGCTGACTCTTCTGTAAATGGGTACCTGGTCATTTTGGCTGGGAAGTTAAAGGCAGTGGGTTGTGATCCTGCTCACACTAGGCTTTGACCAAGACAGCCTGATGGGTCATTATTCTTTGGTCCTTCTCACCACCCCGCCAGCCACTTATTTCAACCCCTCCTTCCCCATCCCTACTTTGTGTGTATGTCTGTGCAAAACTGTTAGTACTGCCACACTCCTAAAGGTAAATGCCCCATGGCAGAGGCTCTCCCTTTCTCTATCTCATAGTGAGGAGCTTTCAGCTTTTCCTCTGAATGCTAAATAATTCATTTAGGTTTCTCCTCTAACCAAACCTGGACACAGGCCTGGGCAACTAGGTAGCCACCTCAGAACCAGACAGAAAGGGGACCCCCAGAATAGAAAAAAAAAATCACAATTGCAAAAAAAGTTGTAATATGGCACATATATGGCTACCTAATCCCACGTTTTGATTTCCATGAATTCAGTTTATATTCATTGTCCATTCAAATTTATAAAAATGGTAATTTCCCCGCCCCCCGCCCTTGTCCAATTATTATCATTGTCTCTGGCAAAGCGGGGCCTGATACTAAAAGTTTGCCTGGGGCTGCCAGGAGTCTAGGTATGGCACTGCCTCTAACTCACACCTACTAGTGTATTAAGGGCTGGGTGGGCTGGGTACCATCCCTGGGTACCTGACTGGCAGTGTGTAACTGGTAGGTGTGCTATGAGCCCATCTCCCAGCCACAACACCCAGTAGCAGCTGCTGCCTGTGCTGTACCTGCTGCTCTTTAACGGTCAGCATGATATAGTCTCCTTCCTCCATCCTGAGCACCAAAGGAGCTCACTGTGCTTCCATGCCTCCTCTCCCTTGTCCAGAACTTAATTTTACACCCACCTATATTCTTTTCCTTTCATGCACCTGCATCTTCTTTTTCCTCTATCTCCCATGTACATACACTTCTCCTGAAGCCCCATTAAAGTATTCTGAAGCTTAGTGGTTAGAACATCTCTATGAAGGGGGTTTTTTTTTTGCTTCAAGGTGTGGAGAATCCAGAGCCCTACATTTTGGGTGAAAAGTGTAATTAATAGACTTAAACAAAAAGTAGGCAGCATGAACTGTTTTCTTCTGGTTCTGCTTCGACGACACAAAGATACCTACTGTTAGGATAAGACTCATTTCTGGGGTAGGGTTTTGGGAGGGGGAGCGCAGGGTGGGAGATTATGTTATTTTCCAAGAAAAAAAGTGTAACAAAAACAATTTTGGATTTTGTTTTCACTCATATTTTAATCAGAAAAAAGGTAAGTCAGAACTCAATGTACCTCCCTTAACACAAAGTATTGGTTGGCCCTTTTAGGCTATATTGCAATGCAAGTCATATACATATACATATACATATACATATACATATACATATATAAAGCCTACTTTTGTTTTACTGTCAGTTTTGTTTCCAATTTCAGCTGACAGTATGCCCTAGTACTAAACCAAGTAAGTTAGCATTGTACAGCAATCACTTAAATACCAATAGAGGCTAAGGGGACATTTGTACCTCCTCTGGTCAGGGATGAGGGGCAGGAGAAGCTTCAGGTTCAGAGCAATTACTTCTCACCAGGCCAAATTTCCTTTTAGCTTAAAAATGCACCAAGCAGAGATTAATTTTGCAGATCCCTCTTTGACTTCCCAGTTGCACCAGCACAGATTTTAGCTCAGCATGCTGTGATGTAAATAAAGTTGACTTCAGTGCCAAGAAAAATCCAAACTTTGCAAACTTTACTCATATGTGTTAGGTGTTACTCTAGAATGACTGGTTACAGTAATGATGCCCTAATGTGGTTAAGACATGTACAGTTTTTGGTTCTAAGAGTGGTTGGTCATGGATTTGATCAGTACCAATAGACAATATTGTACCCATAATTTTTGAACAGAAGTCTACACTCCAATAGTGGAGGATATCAGCATAGCACAGACTACTAAAATTGGGCCATATTTGCTAACTAACAGATAGTTGACCCTCTCTACTAGCAATGGATGAAATAAAAACCTGGGATGTCCACGTGGACAAGAACCTGAAGGTTTGGATACTTATCTGAACATCTGGGCTAGATTCTGTTCTCAGCTGTGCTGATGTAAATCCAGCATGAAACCCTGCATCACTAGTCGCTATGGTATTGTTTAACAATTACTTTGCACTAATGCAACCAACTGTACAAGAGGAAGGGCAGCAGACTATCAGGCTCAGAGACTTCAAAGGAGTTCCTTCTGAATGGCAAAGAAGCACGTAACCAGGGTGGTTTAAAAAGGATATTTAACTGAACCCAGGTCTGTCGGTGCCACTGACCCTTCTTTCAGATCTTTCAGTACTGTGTCTTCGCCAAAGGATCTAGTGCAGTTGAGCAACATGAATCAAACATTTATGATAGCACAACTCACTCTCCCTTCTGTTGCCAACCACATGCAAACACGAGCAAGTCAGAGGTGAAGCAGTCTTTTAACTTCCTTTAGTGATCTCATAAATTGTCTGCAGCTATGTAACCTAGAAAGCCGAGCAGAATCTGCCAGCCTGAGGTAACAATTACAATACATGGACTTTTGAGAAACATCTTGTGAGCACTTAAAATTAGGAATTTAGTACACAAATGACTAGTGAAAGCACGGTGACAGGAGTGTTTAGAAGAAACCATTGTAGCCTGCCCAGGTGTTGTGCTGATGTGCTGGGGAATGGCATTCTCACTTGTTTCTTGAATGGGGGAATGTAATTGGTTTAACTGGAACAAGGTATTTGACAGGCAACATCTCTCTGAAATACTGAGTCACACATCTTCCCCTGCTTCCCAAAGTCAGAGAAGGAAACACTCACCTAAAATGTTCACTTGGCTGTCCACCTTTAATCATTTTTGTTGTTTTCAGACTTGAAATGTTTGTTCTGGGCCAGTTCTTTTTCACTCAGAAAGCAGACCTCCTACAATAGTGCTGTGCCATTATTCTGTCCATAGATCTCAGTGCACAAAAAAAAAAAAAGATCAAGTGCTAATTATCCCCATTTTACACAGCAGGGAACCATGAACGAGAAAATGCCACAATAAACTTAAAACAGAACCAAGAACCAAGGCCTCATGAGCCTGAGACCGGTGTCTTTCCCATAGTCCCACACTGCCATTTTAATCACTCTTCCTAAGGGGGGGCTGTCTGCCTTGCAAAGCTAGACAACCTGATCCACAGCCTGACTGTGATCAGTACCACCCAGTATTGCCAAGCTTAAGAGATCAAAAATCCTAAGTCAAACCCACAACCAGGAGGACATTAATTAGAGATTTAGAAAAGAGAGAGAGATTGCATTAATTCTGAACTCCCTCACCCACCCCCAGTGTGCATGGATGACTGTCAATGTTGCCCACTCTCCCAGATACATTGAGAAGGGGGATTGTAGTCCTTTGGAGGTGCTGGACCCTTTGTTCCCACACCTGTCTGTTCCCTAGCCAGCAATTAGTTTTCTCTCTCTAACTCCCAAATCAATCTTTTTGTCCCAGGTATCTTACCCCATCAATTCTGACCATTTTCCAGTCCTCATATCTGCCTTCCCAGGGTATGAATTCTGTTCCCAGCCAACTCTCTTCTGCTCCCCATCTGTTCCCAGCCAACTCTCTTCTTCATCCCTTTCTCCTGAACAGGTGATGAGTATTCATCCATCTTCCCAAGCAGGATGTGGCAGGTTGGGAAGGTGGGGACAAGTGAGCCATCCACTTGCATACCAACAGGGAAGAGGAAGAAGAAAAAGGAGTGCATCTCCCGTGGGCTGCTAGACTTTTTATGCTTGTAATGCTCCTTCCCTTTCTCCTTCCTGTAAAGATGGTGTCAAGCTGCTAAGGGAATGAGAGGGCGTCCCTCAGACCAGGCCGCAATTTCCAAGAGGAAAACAGCTTGTTGTCACCGCATTGTGGCTGGGGCTGTACACTATCTTGTTACTCACAAGGAATTGGTAAGACTTGGCAACACTGAATATTGCAAAGCCATGCATGGGCTATGGTGTCCTCAGTAGCATTGCACTCCTCAAATATGTTACTAAGACTTCTGGTGGCCCACCCCATAGCTCGTTGCACTGTAATCCATGGGTCTGTTCTAAACTGAGTTGTGGGAGAACTTGTCTGTCCTTCCTTACAACCAAAGGTGATTTGGGGCAGGTATTAGAGGACAATCAACAATAAGGAGAATGAGTCTGCATCCTCTCTTCAAAAC
>NW_017729028.1:35902523-35903989 GCF_001723915.1 Gavialis gangeticus
CTGAGTTGTGGGAGAACTTGTCTGTCCTTCCTTACAACCAAAGGTGATTTGGGGCAGGTATTAGAGGACAATCAACAATAAGGAGAATGAGTCTGCATCCTCTCTTCAAAACAGATGTGTTCCCAGCTTAAATGAGAGTAGAACCTGAAATCTAACTCAAGACCCGCAGCTGTGCCAGCCAGTCCAGGTGGAAAACACCACTTAACTCAGGTGAGAAGGGTTTGTGACTCTCAAGGAAGAGCCCAAGCTACTTATGTTATGAAGACATACCCCGAGGATCTGACTCTGAACACAGCAAGAACCAGTTCTTGGCTTTCTCGATGTTTTTATCAGGCCCCAAATTCTTTTCAATGCATAATTTGATTTGAGGAGCACAGTACTCGCTGTAGCATCCAAAATCTGTTCTGATCAGTATATAATTGAGAAGTACTAGCCTCTCCTTCCTCTCTCTGTTATCTTCTTGTACAGCTCCCCAACACACACTGGATTTTGGCTGTAACTTGTTTGCTTTTTACCATCAGTCTCTCTTTTTCAGCATTACTGTTTTCCAAGTATCTGTCTCCCAGTAACTATCTGTGTTCCTGATTATTTCCCCTGGTTGAAACTGTGGGTAACTTGTGCCTGGTTTCTTAAAGTACATCTCTTCTGGTAACCATAGCAAATTGTTTTGGATTTTTCACCATGCATTATTCATCAGCTTCAATTTAGTGTGATTATTAATTCTAACATCTGTAGTGTATGAATAAGCATCTCATTGCTTAATATTAGTTCCTGACCAGACTGCTCCAAAACTAATGACCTGTCAGAGATAGCTGGGTCTAGCAGCCATCAGGAAGGAGTGAAGCATTTAATTACTATTAATTTAATAAAACAATGATTGAACTAATGGTGAAAACCTGTCAGTGCTTTACCCTCAATTAATAAGGAAATAAATTAGTAATACATTTGGAGTGACATATCAGCAATCAAAATATTTCTCTAGATAGGGGCAATTCTGAGTCTGCATGTCTCTGTATCTGAATCCCTCCCGCCTTGTCATATGTCACTTAGGGAACACCCAAGGCACTGCAATTCCTATCTGCCATGCAGTTTGCTGGGGGAGCAAACTTTCTGTACTCCTGTAGCTTACCCTTTATTTGAAGACAGATTGTTTGCCTATTATTTGCCCAACATCTAGTTTATATGCTCCTTATCTAACAATCAGTCCAATTTGGGTGCCCCCAAATTCCCAATGGCCTCATTCTCAGTCACTGAAACAAGAAAAGTCCTCTACATTGATATGCAGTAGGGATGTGCAAAGTGGGCCGTATTTCATAGTTTCATAGTTTCTAGGATAGGAAGGGACCTGAGAAGATCATCTAGTCCGACCCCCTGCCATGGCAGGAAGGAGTACTGGGGTCAAACGACCCCAGCAAGCTGTTCATCTAACCTCTTCTTAAAAACTCCCAGGGTAGGAGCCTGCACCA
>NW_017729028.1:35904420-35921532 GCF_001723915.1 Gavialis gangeticus
GATTGTAGCCTGCTTCTTCCTTCTAGTGTGCCCACATCCCCCCACATCTTAGTGTCATCAGCAAATTTGAACAGGGTGCTTTTCACCCCCTCGTCTAAATCACTGATGAAGATGTTGAACAGGGCGGGCCCGAGGACTGAGCCCTGCGGAACCCCACTGCCCACGTCCTTCCAAGTTGAGAAGGACCCATCCACTACCACCCTCTGGGTGCGGCCCTCCAGGCAGTTGGCGACCCATTTGACTGTGTGGGTGTCTACACCACAGCCTCCCATTTTCTTAATGAGAATGGGGTGAGAGACAGTGTCAAAAGCCTTCCAGAAGTCCAGGAAGACGATGTCCACTGCTACCCCTGCATCTAATGATCTGGTGATCTGATCATAAAAAGCCACCAGGTTGGTCTGACAGGACTTGCCACTGATGAACCCGTGCTGATTGCACCTAAGCATGCAGCTAGTCCCCTGCTGGCCCCTCCTGGATGTGTGCCAGAATTATTTTCTCAAACAGCTTGTCTAGGATTGAAGTAAGACTAACTGGCCCATAGTTTGACTCAGATTCAGCCCATTTAGGGAGACAGTGATTCGATTAATTGATTTGGATCACTGTCCTGATTAGATTTGGCCGAATCCGAATCTGAAGATTTGATGCGGTTTCGGAGAATCAGCGATTTGGCCATAGACACAATTTAAATGTTTTTTTCTACATACCTAAAGGTACCAGGCCTGGTTCATGAATGCTGTGATGCTGGGGCGGATGGAGAATCCCACAGGAGCAGGGGGTGGCGAGGGGCTGTGGGGGGGCCGCCCTCGTGCTCAGTGGCAAACCCAGAACTGGACCAGAAGTAGTTCTGGTCCACTTCCAGGTCCGCTGCTGAGCGAACCATGGTGGGACTCTAGGTGCCCCCACAGGCCCAGGGGACATCAGTTGCCGAGCCGGGGTGGGTCACCCCTCACTCCGCAGCAAACCCGGAAGTGGAGCAGAAGTGTTTCTGGTCTACTTCTGGGTCCACTGCCAAGCACGCTGGGGACCCCCTCCCCTACTCGCATGGGACACTCCATCTGCCCCACCATTGCAGTGTTCATGAGCTGCCTCGTACCTTGAGGTATGTAGAAAAAACATTTAAAGCTGTGTCTTTGTCTGAATCATTGAATCTCTCCAAATCAATTTGGAGGGTTATGATTTTATTTGGAGAAATTAAAGGATCTCCTGATTCGATTCAGATATGGAGATTCGGTCGCCAAATTGGGCCAAACCTCTGACAAATCGAATCAGTGACCAAAGCTTCGCACATCCCTAATGTGCAGTACTATGGACGGGGTTCACTAGTTAAGAACAAATTAGTTTATCACCAATTTGATAAAGTGTGGCGACGATAATGATTAGGAAAGATTTTCAAAGGCTGTGTTGCCACCTATTTGCTTTTGAAAAAATCTCCCCTATTTTCATTAATTTACACAGCACCACAAGTATGCATGAAATGAGAGACATAATGAGCTAGTCTTTACCCTGAAAATGTTTCTTAGTGGTAATAATGGCATCAGTATAGTGATACATTTAGAAGCCACTGTGAACATTGGAGCCCCATTGTTCTAGGCATACAAAAACATAGCAAAGGACAATCCCAGCCTTGAAGAATTTATACTCCTAACTGACAACAAAGAAAGGAAAATAGATGCAGAGAATGTTAAGGAGAAACATTAAAGGAGGATTTAGTTGCCTGAAACAGGATTTTGGTAGACTTTGGTGTGCAAGGGCCTCGATACGCAACATATTTACATCAGTATCATGTATAAACTTTCTTCGTGCCAATGTGGACAGACAAACATGCATGCCAAGGTGTCTATTTATAGTAAACATGATTCTAACTCTTCATCTATGGCAGTTACCCTGAAATAGCTTTGGACACATGACTCTTACACCCGTATTGTTTTATCTTTAATTTTTCCCATGATAAGATGCACCTGTGCAGCACTTTTATGTGCCTGTCTGCTCCTTGTTTATACAGGTATAATAAACACTGGTAAAATACAGGCATAAACTTTTGTGTCTGAGTCATTATATTTCTTCCAGAGAGAATCACTGCTCTTCTGGTAGAAATGATCAGCCTACAGGCATTCACTTAGTTTCTCCTGTGGGGAAAATGGCCCATCCATGGAGACAGAGTGCCTTCAGGGTGAAATTAATGTACTTCTCCCTCTCCTGGAAAGATTTCTAGGAAATTGCCACTACAAGAAATGAATATATGTTCATACCCTAAGTCTTAAACCCAAAATTGCAATCCAAAAGACTCCTACTGAGCTATCACCTAAGCTGCAACCAGCTTGACCTGAAAATTGTCTACATGCCTTCAGTTCTTTTCTTTGTGCCCCAATCCTAGCAGTTTAGGGCCTAGCTCCTACAAAGGTTCACTACGACCCAGAAACGATGTAGGGTGATGCCTAAATCCTCAGAGAAGTCTTATATGGTATGCAAGTTCTGAGCACACATAACTCACACTGCCCCTCACCAAATTACTTGGGGACACTTTATTTTTAATGAGGAAGTGGAAATGTTTGCAGTTATGTAACAGTCTAAAAGGTTTCAGGCGCTTAGCTGGGAGCATGTAGACTTGGGTTTTGGTCCCATATATCAGGCGCATTTTTGCATTTTAGACTGAACAGGAACCAGACTCTGATATATCACTAGGATCTATGGTCATACTCCCTTCTGTTTTTCCCATGAATCTCAGTTTCCTACCTGCACAGTGGCACAGCTTGAACGAGAGAAGCAAAGTCTACCCCCCACCCCCATGTAGTCTGGTGCCTAGGACCAGGCTAGGGATTTAATTGGAAAACATGGGTTTGAACTTCTACAGGATCAGGCAGGCCTTGAACCCAGGTGTCCCATTTCCTGCCTCAGTTTTTTAACCACATATTACAAAAAAGGTGGAAGGACCACATCCCAGGCTTTGGATCCCACCTTGAGAGAAAATAACTAACAGAAATAACTGAACTGGCAAAGGTTGCAGAGCTTTTCAGAAGCAGTGCCATGCAAAGAAGTCATACTCTTGATTCGTAAACCAACAGGCTATTCAACCATTAATTTACCATTAAATGGTATTCCATTCCCTTGATTGGAATTCTGTTAGAGTTTATGGAGGCTACAATGGCAGAAGTCATTGTAAAAATGCACCCTATGTCAAGACAATGAAGAAGAATACTAAAGGTATTGGGTGATGCAGTTACCATTTGGACTACACAGTAGTTTGGAAGTCTAGTACACATTCCTTGAATCTATAAAATGTGTAGTGCATGCAACCTGGCTAAGATTATGTCACTAGGGTTTTTTTTTGTATCTCCTAATCTTCCCCCCCTCTTATTTTTAGCCATGTAACCTTATATTAACATACTTTTGAGTGTAAGATAAATATGTGCACACATGTAATATTGTAAAACACACACATACGGCTGAACTGTTTCAGTTGTCACATCATCCATGTAATATTGTAAAATGCATACATACAGCTGAACTGTTTCAGTTGTCACATCATCTTTCAGCTTACACTTTGAAATTGTTCTTTATTGCTTGGTTACTATGATTTTGTGACTTTGATTGCTATAATAACATCAAAACACAGTGCAGCTTTTAAATATATTCACTCCCGCCTTTGTTCTTAAAAGAGACCAGTTATTTATTTCTGTCCTCTGAAGAATCTCATAATCCAAGTAGTAAGTCAAATGTCAGGAATGCTATAAAATACCAAAGGATTTCTGCCTCAACAGAAATACACACACACACCTCTATGCGCGCGTGAGTGCATACATATATGTTTCTGCATATTTAATACTAATATACCAATTAAATGTGCACAAAAAGATTACACCAGTATCACTTTTAATATTATGTTTCTCTAGAAGCTTTGCAGTATTAAAAGAAGTTGACAATTATGATTGCTCAGAACTATTGACAATTTTAGACTTCATTTTGAATCCAACTAACTTTACTCATGTTAGTGGCTTCAGTGGGTGAAATCCACCCGTGAATTCAGAAGAGTTATGCCCACAATATATTTATTTGAGTCGCATGGCCAGCATTTGTATCTTTTAGGTTCAGATATATTCTTCATATTGCGTTGAAATGATGTTGTATAGGCAAAATCCAATGATGCCAACTCTTTTGATTATATTTGCAATTATCATGACATCTGGTGTTTTTCTTAAAGAGCTCATATCAGAGTCATGTTGTTTTGTGAGAATTTCAGCTTTCATCGATCCTTCATGGCTGTGGCGAAGAGGCGGATATATGACATGACTATAAACTAATAGTTAAACAAAAAGAAGAAAAAACCCCAAATTATCTGTCTATACATCCATCCACCCATCTTTAAATATCCCAGTCTTTAAGACAATTTCATAGTGTTAGGGGAACTGATATGTGATTGTTGAATGGTTATGATTTACAATACTGAATATCTCCCTGACATGTACAGGGAGACCATAACAAAGTGTATTTTCATTACACTGTCTCATGTCTTTACCCTGTGATATAGTTAACAGTGTTGTCACTGAATATATTCTCGATTACAAGAATGTAAAACCTAGATAATTCCACTGAAGCCACTTCAGATTTATCCTGACACAAGATCAGAATCTGTTCCAGTGACTTCAATAGAAGTTGAGGACGTGGCAGTAAGAAATCATTTAAAATGTCAGCTTATCAGTTTAAACAAAAATCCTTTGTTTTAAAGCAATTTCATTCATAAAAGTATTACAAGGAAACAGCAACAGTTATTCAGTAAATTATAAAATTGTCCAGTTATTTCACTTCTTATGCGAAGTGAATTAAAATGCCTTTCTTCAGCACCAACAAATCTGCTCAGTGTTAACGCTGTATGGGATGGTTATTTTATATGTAGCTGCTTTGTATGAAATGCAGCTTGTACAAGAGTCTAGAAGAAATATTAAAAGCCAGAATGACAACAAAAAAAAGGCAATTGATAGCAGTGTTATGGATTTCAGCAGCCATCACTTTAACCCACATTCTGAGAGAGCAATTATTTAAACTAAATGGGAAAAAAAAAAAAGCACGAGGGAAGGTATTTTCAAGAATAATTGTGAACTGGCTGCTGTGTTTAGATTAACAGGATTTTTCCATCTGTGATTTCTGAAGAGGTAGAAAGCAGAAATTACGTTAGTTTCATTCAATTTGGATAAGAATGTGAAAATGTGTATGCATACCCAAGCTTAGGGAAACCTCTTTCTTCTGGCTGTCTGGGTAAAAAAATCACAAGATCAATAATTCTCTGATTTTAATTGGAGCTGAAATCTTGAATATAGGTTTTTTTTCCCCCCTGAAAAATATTGTGTTACTTCAGCTTCCAAATGAAAATTTATGGCATAGGGGGTGATGGAAAAGGAGACTGGAAAAAGAAAAAGAGCTAAAAATCAGTGTTTAAAAAAAAATAGCTGAGGTAAAATGTCAAAAAACTTTGCATGCATTCCAGTTTGGGGTCATTTATGCAGGTATGCAATTGTGAACACCTTTGTTATTTTTTTCTCATTCTTTCTTTTTCTTTTCTCCGTGGTATTAATTCATAGGCTAATTCTGAATGTAGATAACTTGAAAACCAGGCATGGCTGATGCTTATAGACATGGGTTCAACTGATCAAAAGTTCCCAAAGACCCTACAGGAAACTGAGTGAAGTCTTAAAAAATAGGAGAATCACCCAAGAAATATGAGATAACTCTATATATGGTAATTTTTGATAGGTTAAGATATTTGACCTGCATATAGCAGATCCAGGATCTGTTCCTATTTCTGCTACAGGATTCTGTTATAATTTGGTAAAAGCCCAGCCTTACTAAATTCAGTGTCACAAATCTCATCCTCAGAGCCAGGATGTCATAGTTAAATCTCTCTGTCCAATTTCTCATGTGGAAGAATGGAGAGACTGCCATGCAAGCCTTTCATGGAAACATGTACTGTTGGCTAGGGGGCATCCATACCATATGGTGGTAGAAGCCACGTCAGCAGGTAGGCAGGTAATTATCAGATTATTTTTGCTTTAATATTCTGGAAGCATCCCTAATGACACTGAATCATGTCTTAACTCCAAGCCCCAAAGACGACCCAGATTTGTTCAGGACAGATTGTCAAATGTGAAATCAGTTTAACGTCTTGACATCAACTCCAGACAGCTCAGATATCAACCTCACATACCATAAATAGATGAAAATCACCATTATTGCATGCTGCGGTAGAGTGACTCTTTTATTTTTCACTGAAATATAATGGATTTGTTTCATTTATGCAAACATTAGAAAGAGTTTTAATAATTTTTTGATTATACATCCCAGGAAACTATCAGGATGGGACACACATTTCCAGTGATGATAATTGCGCTCATTTTGGAGACTAGATGAATACTAATCTGGCAGCTTTTTCCAAATTCTATCCTTGTCTATAACTACTTTAGCTTAGGTCAGTGGTCTTGAAGCGATATGAAGAAGTCCTAACTAATTTCAACAGTTCTCATCTTCCTCAAAATTATGCACAAAATCTATGTATCTCCTGTGAGACCATCACAAATAAATTGCATTAATTCTTATATTTGCTGAAACCATCTTTCTCCTGCTTTGCCACGTGCATCCAGTTATGTGAAATGGGAAATGCTTTAAAATACCACATTCTGGCATGAAGTGTTTGAAAATCTTTGGGGGATGTTAGTTTGCCTTTAATAACAAGTCCCCAATTGTGCCTACTGGGCCTCTTCTCTGAAAACAAAGATTCGAAACTGCTATGAAAAAAACCCCCCAGCATTATCATATGGCTACTATCTGTCAAGTGAAGAGCAACTCTGTAACTAGGAAAAAAAGAAAGGTAGGAAAAAGAAGCAAAAGATTCTTGGTTTTATTTTAAGAAAATATCAGAAAAAAAATATTTATTAAAAAAAAAAAAGAAAAAAAAAAAGCTACCTCTTTTACTCCAGGCTGTACAATTTGTTGGCTATCAGAGTTGGCAAGTTTTGGGGTTTTTTAAATTAGAACTATGATTACCTAGAAAAATGTGATTTGTCACAATTTATGTTGGCATATAAAAAGGCCACTTTGTTTGCCGCTGTAAGACATACCACAGAGAACACCTAGCCTGGCATTGGCGGGTTGTTTAGTGGATCTGTTTCATTTTTTTCCTATGGAGCTGACCGACACTCTGAGAATTTTGTTTTATTTTCTGTCAGTCAGGTTCCTGCTTCTGGGTATATGAAAAGTGCAAATTAACATCTAAACATCAGAGGGAAGAAAGAGGGAGGTTCCCAGTTGGATAGAGCTGGGTCTGTAGCTAGGATCTGAACACACCAAATGCAAGAAAGAAAAACATATTGAAAGCAGCACTTACATTACAGACCCAATCCTGTGCCTAACCGAGTTTGTGCTATACCCATTTGTACAGGAACCCAACAACCTAAGACAGGAGTTGACTTCTTGTGTCATCAATGTAAGTCCTTTGTCTTTGCCAGTAACCACATAATGTTATCCCTTAAATAAAATGCCGATACCTATTTTAAATATACTTTTTGCTCCCTTAATATTTTACTAAAACTTAAATGTATTTTTTTTTACCTTTTTAATTATTTTTTTTTATATAACTAAGGGGGGGGTGTGTGTGTGTTTTGTTTAATATTTCGGAAGCAGCCCAGTGGTTTTTTTCCACTGCTTGGGTGGTCATACACCTTTCAATTTCTAGGCATGGCGGGTCTTTATATTTTTGATGATTAACTCTATGGACTGAGTGACATGTTTATAGTAGAACCCTTGTTCTTGAAGAAACGTTTTCACAACTGGCTAGTACAAACCGACTCAAAAGTCTGTTAAGTGGCCATTGAAACTAATGGTGGCCTTTCCATTGGCTCATATGAGTTTTGGATGAGGCCCAAAGTGTCTGAATTAAGTTGTAATAGATAACATCACTGTGGATTTAACCTGTTAATTCCATGACCCTAACCATGACATTGGATAAACTCATTCAAAGAGATGATGATGATGATGATTTCTCTAGAGTCTTTGGAAAACTTAATTTAAATCATTAACCAACTGAGGAAACTCATTTCAAATAATTAAGTCCAATCACAGAATATCTACATTACCATTAATTACCTGGATAAATAGGCAAAGTTCCACTTTTACAAGTCATTATTCCTTGATCGCAGATATTTGACCCACCTTTCATAGATCAAAGACAATGATTCTTTCAAAGATAGTGAGTCATTAACACTTGTCTCTTTAAAACAATTCAAATTAATATTTAAAAGGTGACGTACATTTTTTTCCAAATCATCATAACAGTATCATTATTTATCTTTCTCTTACTGAAGCAAGAGCAAAGACCCAACCCATTCCTTCATCTCTACAGATGAATAAAGAATAAATGTCATGCATTATGTGTCAGAAAGTGATGACACTCCACAGGATTTAAACTTCTTTCCATGATGGAAAGGATGTCACAGTGCTTAGGACATTAGCTTAGCAGCTGGGAAAAATGGAGTCAAATTCTTGCTGTGCTGTAGACTTCCTGTATGACTTTGGTAAGTCTCTCCATGGCTCCAAACCCCATCTATAAATGGAGATTGCAGCACTTCAATACAACTAAGGACAAATACTTGAAAGATTGTGAGGGAGACAGGACTGGAAGGGATTTCCTGAGTTAACAAATTCAGTTCCCTGATTTTTCATCTAACCACATCATATCCTGTATTTTCATCATTAAAAATGTTTTTCCCCTCCATTTAACTTCCCCCAACATATTTCTTGTCATTCTAATAGCTCTTTTCCACATCTGTCTCAGTGTGAATTCATTCTTCTTGAGCATGGGTCATCACTATGATATTTAGCATTCCAGAGCCTTCTACTATGTGTAACATCTGCAAAGTCTTGCTTGGCTGCAAGCTGAGTGGGTGAGCTGTGCCTTAGAACCCTTGCAAGAAAGGTGGCAAAAAGTCTGCAGAGGGTGCAATAGCTTTTCCAAGCAGAGGGTATGCTGTGCAAAATGCATGCTTTTACTGGAGCATTTGAACTGTGACCAGAGCCCCATTGCAAACCCCGGGTTCTGATTGGCTATTATGGAGCTATACAAAGCAGAGGGGGAGAAGCCAGAGAAGAACAGCACCAGCCTGGAGAGAGGGGCAGAGGCTCAGCACCTCCTCCCCCTCAGGCAAAAGGGAGGGATCTGAGGCTTACTAGAGAGCAGACATCAGGATGGAGGAGAGCCTGAGTCATCCCAGGAGAAGCTGATTCCTCACCTGGGTTGAAGCTGTGCAAATAGGGACACAGGTACCCAGGGAAAGAGTGGGGAGGGACTGGTAAGCTAGTTGGGAGCTGGGAAAAGCTGCCTGGTCTGGGACCTGCAGAAGGAAGTCCATTGTTTGGACTGAAAAGGCTCCTACTCCAGGAGCAGAGACCTGCAGAAGGAATCCCCTGTCTGCATGTGGAGATGCTGGGAGAGAGAGATGGGCTAGAGAGGAAGTTGGCTATGAGAATCTCAAATCTGTATGGGTGAGTGAGGGGACACTTAACCCCCTTGTGTTTGCAGAAGGTGTATTTTTTCAGAAGGAAACTAAAGAAAAGAAGCTTAGTGCCTGCAGTGGCTGATTGGAGATTTATTTTGCTGAGTTACCAAGACAGATCAAAGAGTCCACTTTCCCCAGGGTACCAGAAGCCTTTCCTCTGCCATCTAGTAGTGGATCATAGCTAAAGCTGTGTTGACATTTATTGTAAAGGAAGTTGACTTTTTTGTTATTCTGAGGGAAACTGTTTTTTCAAAGGTTATAACCAGGGGAATATAATTATTGAGGTTATTTGCTGTAAGTGTGGAGCAATTATTTACCTAATTTTGCATTTTGTAGATTGTTTCAAATTGTTGGTTTTATTATTAACTATTGATATTAGATATTTATATTTCTTCTTTTGATTAACCCATTTCTTTTTTGTATATAGTTGAGTATAATAAAAAAACAACATTTGTTCATTGGGCTTGGAGTAAATTCTTGGGTAGAGAGGTTGAGGGCAACACCTTTCTATGAGACATCTCAGTTAGCAGGTCTGCCTGAAGGAGATCCTACAGCTACTGGCACCTTAAGGATCTGGAATCTGTCATATTGCCCAGCCTAGTATGCTGGCAAGGGTTACATGTGGAACTCATTGCCACAGGGTATCCCAGAAGGCACAAAATTTACAAGATTTTTATAAGCATTCGACTTCTATATAGGGTGAAGCTACATGTTACACTTACACCACACTAAATCTGTGGTATGTTAAGTGATGTTAAAGTTAGAATGTCCTGTGAGCAGTTACAGGACATTAAATGTTAATATAATGTATTGCCTGCACAACCCTGATTTGCTACTAGGAGGCTTAGAAGAAAGGGCATGGATAGGAGCCAGGGCACCTGGGCTCTAATTCCTGTTCAGGGGGAGTGGAAAGGAGGCAGGCACTTCTGAGAATGGTGCATCCAGGGAGGCTAGAAGACTGCAAATTGCTCATTTTACCCCTGTGGAGCAGACCAAAATTACCCTAACACAAGCTAGGTAGCCCAGCCTACAGTTAAACTGCACCTGAAATGGCATGCTGAGACATTTAAAAGAACTTAGCATGAGTTAATGAATTTTAACAGACACTAACATTTTAAATACCTTTAGTATTGTCTAAGTCTCATGTGTAACTTCACCATACCTGAATCTAATGCACATTCAGCATTATGGGTGTAAGGATTAAAAAGCATCGGATACGTTATAAATAGGGACGTACTCAAATCATGATTTTGTGGATTTCTTGGAAATCACAAAATTGGGCCACCTCTGAAAAATCCGCAACCCCCCACCCAAACTGCTGGCACAAAAATGAGCAGGTAAGATGACTACTGCCCCTCCCCTTGCTACTAATTGGCTGAGATGGCTGCCTGACATGTGGCCCCATCTTCACCAATCAGTGGCAAGGGATGGGGCCATATGATGGACAGCCCTTTTCACCAAATTAGTTGGGGGGGGGGGCAACAGGGCCCCTTGGGCAATCAGAAGCATGGTCGGGGGGCTTCCACCATGATAAGCCCATGAAAATGACTGCAAGGCCCACAATCTGCTTATGAAATTGGCCAGGCCTCACCTGAGTTGGGTAGACCTCTATTTATAAAATATTATGTTTTACAGTAAAATAAAACTAACCAGTACGGTCAGGAGATGGGATGCTTTTATTACAAGGAATCTATCACTGCCTACAGCATGATTACTTGTTCCTATCTCTAAAGCATCTAGTACTAGATACTTTCAGAAACAGGATACTGGCCTTGATGTGACCCAGTATGGTGGTTTTAATGTCCTCAAAATCTTCTTTGTACCTGCAACCCTATCAATAAGTGTGCTAAGGGAAAATAATTACTGTGATGTCTGCTGGACAGTCAATCCGAATTATAATGTACAGCACTCTACCATAATCAGGAAGGATCCTAACAACTTTTAAAACTACTGCCTCTATGTATATCTCAATTATAATGTCCTTTCAAGGAGGACATGGAGAAGTGTTAAATGTCCTAAAGTTTCTAAAACCTCCTTATCACCTCTTTGTTTCTTTCTAAAGTGCCTTACCCTCCTCTGCCTGAGAGGTTCAGCTCTCTGATTGTTTCCTTGAACCAGATTATCATTTTGATAGAGTTTTAGTCATCTTTTCATAGAAACAGAAGCCATACCAAATTTCTGGTGTCCATCAGTTTGTTTTTCATAACTAATGAACATTTGAAAAGGTATTCCTTCTCATAACACCCAAGGAATCTGAACTTGTAGCAATGGAAATGCCTCCCAGTGTCGTCAGGGCAAACACTTGATCAAAGCATTGTGTCTACAGCAGCTCAGGTTATTCAAGTGGACTATATTCTATATTAGCTGGATTTTCTGTGGTTGAAGTATAGTGTACGTGAATGTTTCAGCCAGGAAGTAAGAAAGCTGAGAGTGGGAGTTGCAAGTTGCCTGTTTGAGAGGAATGACTATGGCTGTAGAGGTAGTCATAGATGGTGAGAAGTTCCCTAGAAGCAGTCATGGATTCAGTAGGACTCAGGCTTCTGATCCAGGTAGCACAACCAGAAATGACTGGTGTAGCTACAGACATTGTCCACTCCTCTAAATGCCTCCCGTCCCAATAAACATTACCTAAGGGCTGCACTGTACTCTGTGCAATTCACTTGGATCTCTGTTATGACAAGGAGGAATGTGATGAGAAAAAGCAACATGTCAAGTATATATTGAAAATGGTACAGGCTAAAATGTCTCTCAGTGGGCACATCTACACGTTCATTAATGTGCCTTTGCTACTGTGCATTAAGTTTAGTACCTCCAATATGAGGTACTACATAAATGCGCATTAGGCTGGCCTAATCCTCAGTAGCAAAAACGAATGCCTTTTTAGTGACACTTAATGTGCAGTAGACTAATTCTACTGAGCATTAGCAGATTAGCACATTTTAACATGATGCTTTAATGCACAGTTGAATAAATTGCGGTGCATTAAAATGCATGTGTAGATGCATCCAGTTTCTCTAAATGGCATCTATAAACATGTTCAGTACATAGATTAGCACAGAATCGGAGGGCTGGAAGGGTGATCAAGTCTTCCCCCCACCCCCAGCAGAGATGCACATTGCACTGTTCCTAAATCATCCCCACCAGATGGCTATCCAGTAGGGCTATGTGAAACAGCACTGTTTCATTTCAACTTCTGTTTTGACAGGAGTGTTTCATTTTGAGTTTCATTTTGTTTTGAAAGCAGTTTCATTTCATCGAAACTGTTTCAGTGTTTTGCCTATAGGCTATAATGGGGAAGCACAAAACTGCCTGTGACTGTGTCATTTCTTGCTTGATTCAGATGAAACTTGCACAGTTGGTAGCCCCTTCTGAGGCCATGAAGTCTACCACGTTTCACGGAGATAGGTTTAGGGTTTCCGGGAAACTGTACCTCAAAGTCTTGAAAACAAAACTTGTGTCACATGTGTGTGCTAAGGCACAGTGGGGTGAAAACTGTATGCACAGTAGCCCCCGCTGAGGCCACAAAGCCTGCCAAGTTTCAAGGACATAGGTGCAGGGGTTTCTGGGAAACTGCACCTCAAGCTGCTGACAAGCAAAACTTGTGCTGTGTGTGCGTGTTAAGGCGCAGCTGTTTTTCCGTGCCTCCCCCAGAGCATATTGGAAGGGACCTCAGGGAAGTATGACCATCACTGGCCAGCTACACAGTCAATATGACAGCAGTCCTGCCCCTCTCTTCCCCCTCTCTCTCCTTACTTTCTGTTTCCCTGCAGGCAAGCCCAGCTTCAAAACTCGAAACATTTCAAAACTTTCAAAACATTTTGAGTGCCCTCGTTTTGTTTTGAGGTGGTTTCAAAACTTTTTGTTTCGTTTCGATGTCACTGTTTCAAGCTCAAAATGAGTTGAAACAGCATTGAAACAAAACACCCAGTGAAATTTCACAGAGTCCTACTATCCAGCCCCCCGTGAAGAAGATTACAGCCTAGATCTTTGGGAACTAGTCCCATTATCCTACTGTTCTTGCAGACAGAACATTTTGGGGGTGTTTTTGCTGTTAAGATTTAACTTAAATCTGTTTTGCTGCAGTGGAAGCCTGTATCCTGGGCTCTGAAGCAAAGGAAAACAATGCTGTTTCCTCTTATTTGTGGAAATGCTTCAAATATCTGAAAAATGCTGTTATGTCCCCAACTTAACTCCCTTTTCTCCAGATGAAACATACTTCTCTAAATCTTTCCTCTAATGGCTAGTATCCCAATCCTTTTGCCTTTGTTTTTTTCTACATCTTTTTAAAAAAATACAGAGCCCTGGACTGGATGCTATACTCCAACTGAGGCTTAATCAGTGTAAAGTGGTATTATCTTTTCTGGTGTGTTATGTATACAGGTTTTGTTAATCCTGATGGAACCACTCTGGGATTTGGTCTGTGAAGACTTAGGGATGGAGGGGGGGGCGGTGACTGGCCATCACTACCCTCTAGGATTGCTTTATCGTTAAGGAGTAAATGCTTCCACTAGATAGCCATTCCGTGCACTTCTGGTGGACACCAGAAATGAATCAACATTACCCCCTGATTTTGAGAAAGCAGAAGAGACTGATTATGGGATAAACTATGAGTATGCATATAAGGCAGCAAGGAGCAGGACATGTTTAACTTCATAATTTGTTCCCTTTAAATGAAGAACTTCTGAGAGCTTAAGGAGAGGTATCTAGTGGCAGAAGTCAATATAGCAGGAAGGACAAGTTTAGGAGCCTTATAGCAGATAACAGAGTCCTGAATAATGAGGGCAGAGCTATAACCTTAATCTCTCTATGGAAGGCTTCCTATTCTCTGCATTCCCTTTTTCATTATCAGTTTATACATTAGTGTAATTTCTCCGTTACAGAAAATGAATGTCAGAAACCAGAATGCTTTGCTTTATTTGTACCCATGCCAGTGCCAATCAATACCAGAAGTATTCCCAGTGCCCTGTCAGTGCACTTCAACCCTACCTTGTTGAGAGCCCTTCTTAATTGACTCCAGCGAAGCAAATCCAATTTTCACACTCTCTGTCCTTGTACACATATGCTAAGACAGCTAAATTTAAACTATTTCTGCTCAATTTTGTGATGTCTACTCTGACACACACGACAGAATGAGATCACCTGAATTTGCTTTATATCTTATTTTTAAGACCATTTAATTGGAATGATTTTCTGCCATTGTTTCTGGGTGGTATTAAAGCAATAACCTAGAGGAGAAAAACAAATACATTATTCTACCCCATCATCCACTGTCTCTGAAACCACCTTCTTTACTTTTACTGCCAGATCAGATTTATTTCCTAGGCATAAGTGTCAATAACTTGTTTTTGATGGGCGGAATACTGCCAGAAAAATGGATATAGTTGAACATTAGGCTATAAAGTGGGGTATGAAGTATAATTCAGATGGGCTTCGTGACACTTGTCCCTCATCTGACACACATTTTTTTCATTTCCAATTTCACTGGAACAAGGAGAAAAAACTGTTTCCAATCTGTCCCACCTCATAAAAATAGACCTGTGTTTAATTCTTCAGGACCTAAAATTATCCTTTAGATATTGTCAACCAATCATCCAAGGAAAACGTTCATGGACAAAGTAATAGAGAAATCTTCTAGGTATAGGGATGGCTAAAATATTGCTGTGGCTTCAGTTTTAATGACAGCACTCAAAGTATTAAGGGGAAACTAAATGCAGTGATAATAGTAGAATAGTCTGGTATATGCCTTTATTTTTTGTATTAAATTGTGTATTTTGGTTGTTATATTGCTGCAATTTATAAATATAAACGATTTTGCAAAACAGTATAGCTAATGGATTTCCTTCTTTATATCCAGTGGAGGAATTCTGCTTTCAGAAAGAAAATGTCATAACATTATGACAGTGTCTGTGATTATGCAATTAAAAGAATAGCCTTTTTGTGAGGGGATGGCTTTATTTGTGCTTATCAGGTAAGCATGGAGAAGGAAGTCTTTTTTTTTTTTTTTAACCCTGAATTAGGTTCAGCGCCCATCCTCCCACCAGGGACAGCAAAGCAGAATCAGAATAATAGTAACCCAACAGCCAGCAGTGTGTTCTTATTGTTTAGCCAACAAGGCCTGGCCCTCCCCATGAAGACTGCCAGTTGCATTGAGATTATATCTGCAGACTTCATGATAGAAAAAAAATTAGGGCCCCAAATTGTTCATCGGTCACACCACTGATTACTTGAAGCAAGAACTCCAATTCTATTTGTGGGTCTATTTCCTGGGCAAGGTATTACTCAGCATGATTAAACAGGTAGAATAGGAGCCTTAGAGTAAATTGTGAATTGCTTCCCTGGGTAAGTTACTTACATAACTGTGAGTAACGATAATGTAAAGGTGGAGATAAGCTAAAACCTAAGCCATATAAACAAACCTGCACCTTCAGGAAAGTTATGCTCTCATGCTAACACTAAATGTTGAGCCTCCTTTCATTACTGGAATTGGTTTGTGGTCATTCAAATTTAAGGGGGATTTTCACGTGCTCGGTGTTGATCTAGTTCCGTTCCCATTTCAATTTATGGTTGTTTGGCTTTAGTGGGAGCAAAATTAGGTCAATGTCAAGCACTTTTGAAAATCGCACCCTAAAGGTTGAATTTAATCTGCTGTTTGATTAAAAACTTCATATAAAATATTAGTCTGCAGCGTCTCTTTGCAATATCCTGAGCCAGTGCAAGAGGTAAGGTAATTGCTATACACTTTGAAAATTGGGCTCTGACACATTTGCCCTCTCAAGAAATCAATTCATTATCTACTTATTATCATACCCTTTTAATTTATGCTATAATGCAGATGAAGGAATTGGTTTCTTTTGCTACTGGGGGGGGCAAGGGGGAAGACACGACACCTCTTCTTTTTAATGCTTAAGTTCCAATCAAAAATCACAATTTTAACCAGCTTCGTTAAACATTACTGGAGATGTGAACTTCCCACTAATATGTGATCTCTTAAATATGTAGAAAATGTGAGAAAATCCTTTTGCAATTTCTAGCTTCATCTCGTATGATAGTCCCTACTTTCCTTTCATTTAAGAAAAAAGCAATGAACTAAATTCTTAGTCTAGTATTAAAAAGCCTTGCACCATTGGCTTTAACAGGACTATATGGGTCAATATGTTTACAAAAGGGACTGTAGATTATAAAATCATTCTCTCATTTTAAAACATTCATCAGTTTGGTTGTGGCTGTAAAGACAGTGGGGGGAAGTTACCTGGTGTAAATCAGCATAGCTATACTGAAGGCAATGAAGTCAATCTACACCAGCTGAGGATATAATTCCGTGAGTCAAATGTGTGTCTGATAGTTTCATAGTTTCTAGGGTCGGAAGAGACCTGAGCAGATCATCTAGTCCGACCCCCTGCCATGGCAGGAAGAGCACTGGGGTCAAACGACCCCAGTAAGGTGGTCATCCAACCTCCTCTTAAAAACCCCCAGGGTGGGAGCCTGCACCACCTCACTTGGAAGCTGGTTCCAGACCCTAGCTGCCCTGACCGTGAAGTAGCGCCTCCTGATGTCCAACTTAAACCTTCCCTCC
>NW_017729028.1:35921976-35935136 GCF_001723915.1 Gavialis gangeticus
GTTCCCTGCTGGCCCCTCCTGGATGCGTGCCAGAATAATTTTCTCGAACAGCTTGCCCAGGATCGAGGTAAGGCTGACTGGCCAGTAGTTCCCTGGGTCCTCTTTTCTTCGCTTTTTGAAGATGGGAACCATGTTGGCCCTCTTCCAGTCCTCCGGCACCTCTCCAGAGCACCACGAGTGTTCATAAAGCCGTGCCAGGGGACTTGCAATGACCCCAGCCAGTTCCTTTAGGACTCTAGGGTGAAGATCATCCGGGCTGGCTGACTTAAAAACGTCCAGCCCCTCCAGAAGCTCCCTAACTAAATCCTCACTCACCCTAGGCCCAGGTGAGCCTCCCCCAGGGCCCGAAGGGGGCCCAGCAGGGAGGTGGCAGTTCTGGTCCTTACTGATATCTCTATAGAGAAAGGAAGGGAAACACTCCAGAGAGATGTTTAACCCATTTCCCCGGCAAAAGAGACAAATCAAAGCACTGCCTGAAATAAGAGAGCTAAATGAGGATAGTCATGTGAGTAACTGCTCATCAGCATGAGTAAGAGGCTCCCAATCTGACTCCAAGGGATTTGAAGCCCAATTCTCTTCTTTTGAATCATTTTAGTGCCATTTGATTCAAAGAGTCCAGCATTTGGTCCTTCGTTTTTTCTATTTTCGGTACTGAGACAAAAATTTGGGGATATGAATAAAAAAACCTCATTGCTGAGAACAACACTGCCAGAACCTCAAATGTGATTTTGGGACTCCTATCAGATGTTAAATGTTACATGTTAATCCTAGCATAATGGCAACATACCACAAGTTGGACAGAATCCATAGGAGGGCAAAGACAATAGTTAGAGGGCTAGAGAACAATAGACAATAGTTAGAGGGCTAGAGAACATGACTTATGAGGAACAGCTGAAGGAAATGGGCATACTTAATCTGGAGAAGAGGAAATTGAGAGGGGGATTTAATAACATCTTTCAACTACCTGAAAGGAATGGGTAGCTAAACTGTTCTCAGTGACGGCAGATGACAAAACAAAGAGCAATGGTCTGGAGCAGCAGCAAGGAAAGTTTAGGATACATAAGAGGAAAAACACTGGAAGTAAAGCACTGGAACAGGCTCCCAGAGAGGTGATGGAATCTCCATCTTTTAAGATTTTTAAGACCCAAATAGACAAAACCTTGGCTGAGATGATCTCATGGGGGCTGGTCCAGCTTTGAGAAAGGGGATGGACTAGATGACCCCCTGAGGTCCCTTCCAACCCTAATTTTCTATGATTCTATATTCAGCCAATTTGTGGCCCCACAAAATGGCAAACCAGACACAAAGATGTTCCACACATAACATGGGGTGGCTGGGCAAATAGCTTTGAACTTGCTTAGTAGCAAAACCACATCATCTCCCCCAGCTTAAATTGCATTGTGCCCAGGTTTCAACTTGTCAGTGGACATGTAGCTTGAGATTGCAGATCTTGAACTCCACATGCACTGGCAAGTTGAAAGGTACCCTTGATTGTGCCAGCAAGGCATGATTTGGATATTATTTCTGATCCTCAAAATCACCCCTCCTGCCATACACGTGTCATGGAAGGAGGAAAAATTGTTGGGATCAGATCCCGCCACAGGTTTAAATTGATATCTTCCAAGGGCCTGGGAGAATTAAGCCAACTAAATTTGACTATGAAACAAAGTATGTCTCTATGAACTGAATATCTGCCTTCTGTGCCAAATTGAATTTTAATGCATTTTTGAACAGACACTATCAGGTCAACTTTGATCCAAGATATAAATGTCCACAAAATCCCAAGACAAAAAATATGTTACCAATTTTGTTGTGGTGGTGGTGGTGGTGGTTTTGTTTTAGTTGCCAGTGGATGGATTAGTTGTAGTCCAGCTGTCTAGGTTGTAAAAAAAAAGGCATGAAATTTGCTAAAAATCACAAAGCTCTTCACATATGGAGAATCTGAATCAGGGTGATTCTCACTTATTTTGGGTCTTTGATCATTCAGAGGTGGAGAAGAACTGGTAGACTAGATAAGGACAACAGTGAAGAATAGTCTTCCCCAAAGATCAGCAGGGGGTGAAGGTTGACAATGTCATGGCAATTGACAGAGGCCTTTTTTCCTCTTCCACAAACAACGCTGATAGTTTGTGGAAGAGCACATCTTGCCTCTGTGCAGGGGCATGGACTAGATCTGAGCTGCCCAGCTGGTATCCAGCATGAGACCCACAGGCCCAGCAGCCCCCTGTCCTATTGCCACATGGTGGGGGTCCACATGGCACCTACATAGCTCACTTGGCAGGGAGGGAGGTCTGGACACTGCTGGCAGGGTGGCCTGTGTGTTGCCATTGGTGTTATCTGAGGGCAAGGCAGCTGTATGCCATCAGGACTGCCCTGGAGGGCCATTTGTTGCCAGCGTGGATGGGAGGCTGTGCCCTAAGACTGCTGCCCATGTAGGGCACCTATATACATGCAGCAAGGCTGCTCTGATGCACTGTAATTACAGAATGTTGGAGCAGACTCAGTTAACTGAGTCTGATGGAGTGTGGTAATTATCATGCTCCAGCAGACTCCAGTGTCAGCATCTCCACACTGAAAAATGGTGGCGGGGGTGTTTTAACCAAAGCTAGTCCAATTTAAGCTTTACTTAAACCGCCATTTTTCAGTGCAGGGATGCTGATACACATGATGATCTGGGTGCTTTAATTGCAGCAGTTCCTGGAGCCACTCTAATTAAGCTGCCTCCTGTCCACTCCCACAGCACATCTATAAATGCCCATAATGTGCAGCCATGCACCAACACGCCAGCACCATGTCTGGCCCCTGGCCACATGGAAGTTAGACAGTCCTGGACTAGATAAATCTTGAGGTCCCTCCCAACTGTGTTTCCATGACCTTTGTGAGTGAATTAAGAGCATTCACTGGTAGGGGAACTCAGTAGCTTATTGTTCAGCACTAATGACATCTCTTGTAAGCAACCCAGCAAGAGCCATCATACTGTGGGCCATAGGTCTGTAAGGCACTAACAGGCTTTCCTTGCTGTTTTGAAGGAATCTGTCGAGGCTTTTTGCTTGTTTTATATATGTCATTTGGGGTTATTGATGTCATTGTTGTTGTTGTCATCATCAAGTGTTATTGATTTGTTGTCAGTGTTGAAAATTCAGGAACTGTGGTGTTGACAAAGTCACAGCCAGGAGATTTCAACACCAATCTTGTTTTTAAAAAATGACCGCAGGCTCAGTTCATTGGCAAAGATTCAGTCAGTTTTATTGTCTACGAGCACAATCCTAACATGTTTTGGCCTAACAAGTACATCAGACCAGGAGTTTAGGCATTATATGCGTGACAAAAAGTCGGTGCAACACCACACAGATTTCCCCAGGCCACTACAAAAGTTTCCGTGCTTTCCAATTTTTCTTTATCCAATGATTAAAACAAATGATATATTGCATTCCGTCTGTATCTTGAATGCCTCAAACTGCTTTGTACCAGGGGCTTGTTTTCCATCCTGACCTGGGTGTTCCTATTCCAGCCTTATTATCCTGGTACTAAATTTTCCGTACCTTCTACTACCATCTCCCTATCCCATCACTTGGTGGGAATAAATGTCTGGCCCACATACCAAGTTTTGTTTACATGAGGAGTTCATACATCAGTCAGCTGTGCTGGTTAGGCCTACCAATGTCAATGCTTTAGGAAAGCCTTTGTGTGAGCAGTATGCATTGGTCAATGTTTCAGTGATGCCTACAACACATACTATAATAATTGTATTTTTAAGGCCAGGAAGTGTTATTACATCATCTAGTCCATGAGTGCTCAAGCCCTGCCCCACCGGCCAAATCTGGACCCTGGAACCATGGCATCAAGCCCATGGGGCTCCCCATGGGTCAGAACATTTGGCAGTGGGGGAGTAGTGCCTACCCCACCCCTGTTGCCAAATTTCCAAATCCTGCAGAGCCAGATTGGGCCTTGACCATTGCTATGCAACTGGATCAGGCCCCACCATGCCCATCCTACATGCAGGAGTGGGCCCACTACCTGTATCCAGCCATTGGAGGAACCTGGCATCATACATCTGACTATATTTGACACCACTGATATAGTCAACCTTAGGAAGACCATGGAATTTCATCCAATGGCACCTGTGTGATGGTGGAATATGATACAATTTAACTACCTAAAAACAATGTAAATGCCACGCAGGGACCTTGGAGAGGGAAAAGGAGCACGTGCAAGACTTTCATTCCCCAGCCAGTGAAATAAAATAACAATGCTTCATTACTTTGCATGATAATTATGAATAAGATTCATTCAAATATGAGTCACTTAGTAAGATGGGGACCATGTTGGTACATAGAAAGATGGACTCTAATGTGTTAATTTTCACATTGATCATCTAGCACATTTTGGACACAGCTTAAAGACAAATGTAGAATGGAAATATAATTGAATCACATCTAGCAACAGTGTTAATTTTAGATCTGGGGACAATTTTAATGACATTTATCTAGGTTTGACTATGGCAGGAATAAGATAGTTGTTCTGGTTAATGAAAAGGGAAGCTTATGGATAGTTGTAATTTTCCAAAAACTTGCAAAGTTATCAATCTTCATTCACGTTGTGAAAAATGGTAGTTTTCCAATCTCTACTATGTTTCCCATTCTCATTCTTGCACACAAAATCAAAGCTGCGAAACACTCTCAACCTCATTAGAAATGCATCAAGAAGGACAGCAGCAAAATTTTATATGGCATATTTGTGTCCTTTGGTCACTATTGGATCTCATCTCTATGGGAAGCATTTACCATTTGCACTGATATATCTATCTTGGTATATCACCTGCATATACTCTACCCTAAGTAGACATTTATCCCAAAATGAAAGTAGGTCTGTTCCATCTTTTATCTGGTTTGCAACAGAGCTGTGGTGTTAGCAAGGCACTTAACTATAGTCTGAGTAGTCCTTCCTATCCAAAATGTATGAGTTTTGTGGCCAGTGGAGCAGGGTTATTCTGGAATGGATTTTGTGAGACTGAGATCCCTAAATTCCATCTGTGTCTTGACTAGGCACCTCGTTCACCCATCTGTATCTGGTTCCAAATGTATCTGGTTAATCAAGATATGGTTATTTAATTGCTTACTTTATGCAGATGCTTTTTACAATGGGCACAACATCAAACTGTAACATTAATAAAATAATTCCAGTGTTTTTCTATCCTATCACAGAGTCCTACAGGGAAAAAAAAGTATGGCTGGTAAGAGTGCTCTTGTATATAATAAGGAAGGCACTGTAGGTTGGCTCTATTGATTCCTTTTGACATGATAACAAGGCAGTATACATAAATGAATAATTCCTGTAGGAATATGTTAGGTAAGTACAGAACAGCCTTTTTTAAAACGACAGGATTGTTGCAGGTTAGATTTTGTACATGCTGCAAAATGAAAAGATCTGTGCCATAATCAAATGCCTATTGTTCTACGTGATATATTAGTATAAAATATTTTAAAAACACACTCCCTGTTGCAGCCCCAAAGTTGCTATGGTTGCACAGTTCAAAATCCATATTGCATCTGATCAGAGGTGGTCATCAAGTCATCTCCACACTTGCAATTGGTCTTGCTACTTTTTGCTTGTCTCTAGAAATATATGTTGTTATTCTATTAGTATGATGTGTGCAAGGCTGATACATTATAAGTATCATTAATGCCCATAAATGGCGGCTTAAATATTTGATTGAATTTTAAAGCAATCTCTCATACTGACTTGGGGAAAAAGAATACTGATTAGCCATTACATCTATTATTTCAAAAATCTCGTTTCCCACCATTTCTGTCACAGTATCAAAAGTATCACAGGTAACTCCATTCTGACCTGCATGCTGTGAGTGGCAGATAGAAAAATGATAATTAAGAACAGAATGGTGGCAGTTCCATGCAAGGCATATGGCCCTGGTATTTCTTTCTGTTGGCTGGGAGCAGCAGCACTTCATGGTTCAGTGATCTGTTGGATAATCACAAAATAAAATAAAAGATGGCATTTGTTACAGAGAATAAGCCTCGATAGTGCCGTTGAACTACAAAACAATTCCTCTGTAATCACTGGTTGTAACAAGATATGAATGCCATCTCTGCATCTTATTCTGACTTACATCATGCCATCATTTACACGACTAAACAGATAAGCATTTGTTTTCATACCAAGACACGTGTTACTTGCATTGCAGAAGCAGAACTGTTATACATTCCATGTGTGGCTCCTACAAAGAAAAGAAGTGGGGATCTCAGAGAAATCCCCACTTGACTCAAATCCCTACCAGTGCTATTCTTGTGATTACCCAACCATGGCCTTGATTTGCTTACAATATAAATACCATATTTTTTCACACCCCACCTCCAAAGTATAATATATACCCTGTTTTATGAAAGGCAGAAAGAAGGGAAAAAAAGATCTTTCCTTGTCATAAGTAACTGGTTAGTTGTGGCTACTGAGCAGTCTGCTCATTGTTTTACTCCTTGTGAACTGCATGTAGATTTTTCTTTTACTTTTGTCCCTAACTGGCAGAAACTATTAGTACTATTGTTTCCCAGGAGCTGGTTTTGGGAAGGAGGAGTGAGGGGGGGTGGAGGGAAGTGCATGTTGTATGCAGGAAAATACGGTAACATCATGCTGCTAATAGTCTGGCCATTTAGAAAATAAAGTGAATGTTAAAGTATGCATTTTCCCTTTCCTCTCCAGTAAATCTAGTCATTAAGCACTTAACAAGTGATAGATCACATCCAATATCTAGGTCCAAATTCCCTCTGAGTGCAAATCGAATTACTTTAGTTCTCATTAATGTCAAGACCTTCAACATCCACAGGTCCTTAGGTTAGAATCACGTTTTTGACCTACAAAACCTAATAGTTTTCAAAACTAAAAAGTAGCACAAGGCTAGTGTGAAATGTTCATAAAGTTTCATTTAGCCTGATTCTTTTCCCAATTTGAGTTTATTTGAATTTGAGCTATATCCAAATTGATGTCTTCAATGGATACAACAATGTGTTTAATACCTATAGGAGCTCTTGGTGTTGTTGTTGTTTCAAATTCCTTCAGTGCTAAACTATCATATTTTTCTGCCTTTTTTTATTGGGAATTCAGAACATCTTTAAACTAAGCCTTTGCTTTTCAACAAGTAAAATCAGTTTTTACCTGCCTCTCATCATCTCACCAACTTGACAAGAAAGTATAAAAGGAAACAAAGCAAAATTTTTGTTCCAGATTTTTTTTTCAAAATGTCTTAAAATAGTTTGAATTTTAATATTTCAAAATTATAATGTTTTGACCATCTCTGCCTGTACACATACACTCATGTGTATATATGTAATATGCGTATACTTGAAATAAGGCTTGGTGTCATAGAATCATAGAAAATAGGGCTGGACGGGACCTCAGGAGGTCATCTAGTCCAACCCTCTGCTCAAGGCAGGATCATTCCTGTCTAAACCATTCCAAACAAATGTTTGTCTAACCTGAGTCGTATGAATATTTCATGAAGAGTTTCTTGAAACTTTTGCTTTCCTAAAACTTATTTTTATTTTGAAGTTTTTTGGAACTGTGTAATTTGAACAATTTCAATTCATTGTGTTCCAAAAAAATAGGTGCAAAGTGAAAAGCAATAATGCTTTTCTCTGCGGGGGGCACATCTACACATTCATTAATGTGCAGTGCCTACTTCTAGTACTAGTACTTCAATTATCAAGTACTAAATAAATGCACAGTAGGCTGCCATACTGCACATTAGCATAACCACACACTCTTTATCTTACAGTTAATGCTCAGTAGAAAAATACAACTGCGCATTAGCCTAATAGCAGGGGTTTTGCTGTGAGACTGTGATATGTGGGCAGCCAGTCTACTGCTTATTAAGCGTCTTGTATAGATACACCCAGAGGGTATAAATAAGGGAGAAGAGGTTGCTTCATGTCTTTTACTCCTCTAAATTCCCAGAAATTCCCTAATTTATACCTAGCATTTGCTTTATCTTAATGGTTTAAAGCTCTGACAAGCACATAAAATTATGTCAAAACTTGAGATCAGGAAGGTAATGTAGATCACACAGTTGTTAGTAGAGAAGGTGCAGGGGGAGAAGGGAGGACAACCCACTGGTAGGTCAGCTAGCTCACACCTCTAAGCCAGCATGGGACCGCTATCTGAAGTATATTTTCCACGGCTTTTTTGCAATCCATGTTTAAATGTCTCAGATGATAGAATGTCCTTTGGGATGTTTGCAGATTTTTCCTCTTCCTTATTTCTTAGGAGCTGTGTTAAGAATGAGGCCACTGGGCCTCATTTTCCCACAGTCTTGCTGAGTTGGTTAACCTCTTATGAATCTTTCTGTATTCACTCACAGCTGCAGGAAAGGCTGTCAGAAGATGCTCACAGAATTCACTTGGTTTTGGAATCATTCCCTAAATGATATTATATAAAGATGACGGCATATATGGTATGATTGAATTTAATCTCTTCTACTTATAGCTCAAATAATAAACTGCTTCTCTCTCGGTAAATTAACCACACACTGCAAGGATTGTAGATAGTTGCTGGTTAGACTTCCTGAAAGTAGCAGACATTTCAGTATATACCAAACATTTATGATGAGAAATGTATCCACAAAATTGCATTGAATATACCGTATTGGATAATTTGCTATTTGTAACTCCGATTTAAATTTAAATGTATATAAAATGTGTACATATACATATACACACACCAAGTTTAGGAAGACGATGCTACGAGAGATCAGTGTTTCACCAATACACAATTTTCCTAACGTGCATCCCAACCCTACAGAGATACTGGAATGTATTTAAGTTGTTTAGAATTTCTTTCTCAGTTCTAAATTTAAAACTAGGCTTTTGGGGCACAGGCTGTACTTTCTCTGGGGGTGTAATTGTCATGTACATATTAATATATGCAAATAAAACCAGAGTTTCAACAGCCACTATTCCTCCAAAGGTTACATTCTCTAATTAGAGCCAAGCAATTAGCTCTAAAAAAGTTTTCTTTTTTTTTTTCAGAAGCCCTGCTTTTCCTTAACAGAGAAATTACTTTCCAGCCATTCCCTTTTTTCAAGATATGAAATAATTAAAGCTGTACCTTCATTTCATCTTGCCCACTAATTGCCCCCTTTTAACACACATCATTTCAAATGGTGCCACTTTGAGATTTTATGGCTGTCTAATATGTACATGAGTGTGGCTGCAATGTTAGAACAAATTGAACTGTTCTCTGTCATTTTGACACCTCAAATCCCATGTTACTGACTGATGTGACTTGGGGATCGGCGATAACTAAGTCTTCAGGCTTAATCTTTTTTTTTTTTTTTTGGTACTAAAAAAATAACAGTTTGATGTAGGAATGGTGTGACCTGCTGAGTGTTCTCAAATATAGATGGATAGTGTGCATTTTTCCTTCTCTAGTATGGGATCTGAAGTTTTAAAAGAAACTTCATTTGACCTTGGCAGGACTTTGATTCCTTTTTCAATGGAAGAACCAATGATCAGATCAAAGGGTCATAAATTATGAAAATAAAAGGAAGTCATGTAATGAAAGTTGCACTACTGTTTCTATTAGCTGTGTAGCATAAACAAATTCACATCACCTTACTGTTTTAATTAAGTGGCCAGAAAGAGGAATGAGAGTAAGTTACAATCCCAAATGAGATAGTTTGAACACAGATCTGAACATGTGGAACCCCCTACCCTGGGGGTCTTTAAGAGGAGAGTGGATGAACATCTTGCCGGAGTTATTTGACCCCAATACTCTTTCCTGCCATGGCAGGGGGTCAGACTTGATCTCTCGGGTCCCTCCCGACCCTACCAACTATGAAACTATAAGGGACAGCTCCAAACCTTTGTCACTAGGTATGGAGTGGACAGAGAATAGGGAGTATCATAATCTTGCAAGTTGTTGCTAGTAGAAGGACAGCTGCATATTAACACCCATCCAAGTAAGGAGGGACCAGGAAGAAAACTGGAACTCACTGATACACTGCCTCTCAGTTAAGACTGGCATCATCCTTTGCTTAGGGCTGTGCCTAAAGGTATAATCTAGCACATACTGATTAATGTAGCAATTCTCAAGCACATTCCCATGTCCAGTAAATTGGTACATTTATACATGTGCATACAGATTAGATGCAATGCTGACTGGTGCTTTGGAAATGCAGAGTGATAGACACGGTGGGCATCATAAAATAATCATCAACCTAAAGAAGTCCAGAAATGATGGTATCTTCCTGTATATGTATTAGGAGTTACCTTGCAAATAAAAATCACAGTACAGATGAGTGGGCAGATACATTTGTACAGTAGATATGTTGATTAAAATGTCTTGCAAGGAGAGTGGATTGATTTCATAACCCCCCAAACTAGCATCCACAGATACTATGTATAATGGTGAAACATATTTAATAAAATATTTAAACTTTTCTTGCCCAAAATGATACCCTCAAGCATTGATATTTCTATTACACTAATAGCAATTTCTATTCATGTTCTGATAGTGAAAATTAACTGCACAAGAAAGTGCTCCTGCTTTTTGGGTGGATACCTCCACTTAACAATTTTTTTGCAGTTTCCCCCCCAAGTTTGAACATTTTGCAATTGCAAATATTTTGCACATCCTTTTAAGCATTAAAGGCAGAATCTATTTGCTTTTGGCTGAATTCAGCTGAGGTTTCTATCATGATCTGCAGGAAGAATTTAGAGCATAAGGTCCCCAGTGGCTGGAAGTCTGTGCAAAGGAGGATTGTATCTCAGCAGAGTTTTGTTCTTCCAAGAAGGGGAAGTTTCAGACTCCATTAGGGACTTCACTGTTGACATGCCTATTCTCAGTGATTCCTATTAGCTAATTCTAGGCAGCTCCTTGGCCATTGTGCTAACCATTCGGGGTCCATTTCCAGGGCACCTACCTTCCCCTAGGCACTATGTATGGAACAGGGGGATCAAACTCCAGGCTGTGAATTCCAGTCAGGGTGCCAGGCACCTATCATTTAGGCAGTGAATCACCTAACGCATGGGTGCCTAAGTCCTTGTCATCATGGATTTGATGCTTTTCAGATTAGGGATTTTTTTCTGCTCTCAATTTTTTTGCAGCATATTGCAGCATTACATATGGTGGCAATTGACTGGACTAGCTCAGAATTTGTGTCAGGTCTTTGCCTGTCATGCTCCCAAATTGTTTTTGAGCATATTGAACTAACGGATGCCGCTTTGAGTCTGCCCTTTTTTTTTTCTTTTTTTTTTTTTGTTCATCTTGATGTTGTGTGTTGTTGGGTCCTTGCTGAGCCATTCTGTCCCCCTTCATTGGTCACAGTTTACATATTGCCATTGGGATGTCACTTGTTAGCATGGGGTGGGCTAGATTGCATTGTTATGCAAATGAAGTCCAGATTTACATGTTACTCAAGACTAATGTTCATTGTGTTGCTTCTGTGTGGATGTATTTGATAGATAACAATTGTTTAGAGGCCACAGACTTTGTTGTAATAAAGTGCAAGTTAAACAGAAGCTCTATTAATTACGTCTCAATTGTTTTTAAGAGCTGTTAACTGTTATTTCTGCCTTTTTAGTGCAGGGTCAGGCTTTGCCACCCAGACATATCATGATTGGTGCCTGCTTTGCCAGTAGCCTACTTACAGAGTAAGACACTCCTCACCAGGTTCCCAGATGCCACAGTTTGGTCTTGTCCTGATCAACAATCAAAAAGGGGGGGGGAACAAACAAGATAAATGTTAGTGTTTTGATATTTTATTTTAGGAGGGTTTAATGGTGGTAAAAGAGAAAAGGATATAAAATATTAGTGAATAAACTGAGGTTTGAAGTTAAAAGGAGGTTCCTAACCATTAAAGCAGTCAGGTTCTGGAGCAGCCTTTCAATGGGAGTAACAGGAACAGAAAGAAAACGTAACAGGTTGAAAATGAAATTTATACAAGGCATTTCATACATCCCCAGACACCGTGTTGCATGATGCTTGAGGTGCATTCTACCTTGATTTCCCAGAAGAGCTGCAAACCTTTCCCAGACAGACTTTTATGCATCCTGTTCTGCCAGGGATCGTCTTTATTCTTAGGCAGCTCAACAGAAACACAAGGCAAGCCTTCATCCAGGCTTCTTAGGGTCCATCTACACGAGAGGCTACGTCACTGTAGTGATGAGCTACTCATCGCTACAATGCTATAGCATCGGTGGGCATTAACTGTGATGCTGTGTAGTAGGGTCAGAAACAACCCATGAGCCGCTGGGACTGTGCAGTCCCGGTGGGTACTGCACAGTTATTTAGTACTTGATTTTGCAGTTAGCTTTTAATACTAACGGACTGCGCAGTACCTACCAGTACTGAGCAGTCCCAGAAGTGCATGGGTCATTTCTGACCCTAATACACATTAGCAGTGGCATCGCGGTACATGCCTGCTGATGCTGCCTTGCCATAGCAATGAGCAGTTCATCACTACAGCAATATAGTATCTCATGTAGAAGCGCCCTAAGAAGTCTGGATGAAGGCCTGCCTTGTGTTTCTGTTGAGGTGCCTAAGAATAAATCTGATCCCTGGCAGAAGGGGATGCATAAAAGTCTGCATGGAAAGGTTTGCAGCTCTGTTGGGAAATCAAGCTGGAATGCACCCCAAGCATTATGCAAGACGGTGTCTGGGACTGAATAGACCACCGACATGCCATGTATACATTTCATCTTCAGCCTGTTACATCTTCTTTAGCAAGTACTAAATGACTGAGCAGCCACCCACCAATACAAAGCTGCTAAAGCAAGTACTTAATGACTGCACAGTATCAGCTGTACAGTGGGGTGCATGTGTAGGTACACCCTTAGTTTAGAGACATGCTTCATCTGAGAGTCCCAGTCCTACCTGAGTCTATCTGCCCCACATCCATAGGCTTAATTGTCAGGCATTATCAACTTCTGCTCTTTCCAGGAAGTCATATGTCCAGCAGAAAACTTCTAGCTGCACAAGGGTGGCCAACCTGTGGCTTCAGAGCCACATGAGGGAGCCAAATGGAAGCTCGTTACTGTGTGCTTGTTCAAAGATTCAAGGAGATGAATATTAACTTCTGAAGAGCTGCACATGGCTCCAGAGCCACAGGATGGCCACCCCTGTATCTAGCACCTGCAGCCACTATGTCGTTC
>NW_017729028.1:35935279-35938449 GCF_001723915.1 Gavialis gangeticus
GGCAGGGCTCCCTGAATCTGTCTGAGGAGGTTCATCCAGGTTTCTTAGCGGGGAGCCAAAATCTAGCTGAGTCTTTCAGTCCATGGCCTTAATCCATCATGGCTCTCCTTGGAATCAGAGCCTTTCTGCAGCACTTCCTTAGGTGTGACACAGTTCCTTGGAGGCTGGGTCTCCTGTAGCCACCTGAGAAGTCCCTTCCTAAGCTCCTTTTCTGAGAGTTCATCACCTCCTAGTGACTGGGGACACTTTTCTTTATGAGTAGCATCATTCAGCTTGGAATGTTTTTATCAAAACTGGATGCCCAATGGGAAATTAGGTGATTCGTTATTTACTGGTAGGCCTAAAAAAAGCTGCTACAGGTAGACAGTAATCTGATTCTCCTCTAAAGGCCAGACACCCTGTGAAACAGCTGCATTATAGTTGTTGCTGGGATCCTGCCAGAAGCCGATGAGTCTTCAAGAATTGAAGTATCAGTGGATTCCTAAGTGACAAATGCTGATCAATTTGAATTGTATTGTAGTATAAAGGGCAAAGTTTTCAGTCAATAATCAGTCTTGAGTAAAAGAAAAAAGATAGTTTTACCACCCCCCAGGGCAGACCTATGATAAAATAGTGACTGAAGCAAATCCTATTCTGGCTTCTGTTTCCCTGTCTTCTGAAAGGAAGGAGTCAATCGGACACTGGTTTATACTCATCCCAAGGTTTGTGTAGCATGAATAAATAAATAAATATATGGGGGCTGTGGCAGAATATGATCTCTGTCTCTCCCCAAACTCTGCTAGATGACAGTTTGGTTACCAGGGTCACTGCAAAGGACAGACTCCTCTGCCCCATCTCTTCAGGAAACCCTGAGTTGTAACCTGAGCTGGATACATGCCTGAGGGAGAGGGAAACCTGCTCCCTCTGCCTACATGACTGGCATCACATACCTGGGTAGGGGGCTTACACTCCCTATTGTTCTAACCAATGCCAACATGACTGGGAGGGGGCTAAAGACCCTGCCAGTCTACCTGGCAACCAGTGATGCGTTTCAAATTGGTAGGCTGGCAGCCAAAAGTTGCTGGCCTTCATTGGACCAGGTAAATGAGGTCATAACGGCTATATAAGTGAAGGACTACCCAGGAGGAGGGCTGGCCATGATGAAAACTCACAGAGAGAAGCTGGACTCTCTCTCTCTCTCTTGAAACTCATGCTCAATGAACTGTTTGCCTCCAGAAGGAATCTCCACCTGCCTCTGGATGATACTCATAAGTAAGCTACCTGAGATCTAACTAGATACATAGCTTGCAGTAACTCAGATGCATGATTAAAGGCTACCATGCCACTGTTTGCTCTAAGGTGTTTCTCTGATATTGCTCTACCCTGTACCCTATTCCAAACTTACTCCTTGTATCCAATAAAGTTTCCCTTTGTACCTAGCATGGGAGACTTATTGGGAGAGGGTCTAGACTTTGCCTTGGGGTCCCCTTGGTTTGGCTGACTAAGGGAAACCATTATTTGTGTTTCAGACTGAGGGAAGCACCCCAAGTTCTTGCAGTGGGTCAAGTACCCTTTAGGACTACTAGGTCTGCATTTCACAGAGGGTGTAGGTCCCAGATTAGTCCACACTCTGGATAGTGGTGGCATTACCCCCAAGCTTGTGGGTGTGCTCCAGGAAGGGGATTGGCCAGACCTGTGGTGCCCCAGGGAAGCACTCGGAGCCTGGAAGGCAGTCAGGCACAGTGAGGTGGGTGGTTTAATGCAGGAGCACTCCCTACTGGACCACCACAGGGGTGATATGCAGAGGTGGATCTAGGATTTCCAAAAGGGGGGTGCAGGAACAGTAATCTGCACTGAAGAGGTGGCTGCACCCCTGCTCTCAGCCTCCTCCATCCCCACCACTACAGGAAGACTTTTTAAGTCCCTAAAGCAAGTGAAATTCTCCCCTCCCTGCCCCTTCAAGCTCAGAGACACATTCCCTCCATTCTTCTAGCCCATTAAAAGAGGCTAAAAATGCTTTTCCATAAAGCCCATAAAAATTGAGTGGTGTGTAAAACTAAGAAACCATGAGCTTGACAGAAGATTCCTCTTCAAAATGAGGCTAGATGGAAGTGTTGGTGGATAGAGCAGAGCAGCATGACATTGTGTTTGAGCAGGAGCATACCTCAGCCTCCTGCAGGGAGCTCTCAGTCTGGGCTTTGTAGTGCACAAGAACTTCTATACCCTGCTAGCCACGTCCTGCCAGTACATCCCAATATCTATTACTTGCCTGTAATGGCTACTGAAGCAACCCTGGATAGGGCAGTCATGCCTGAGAGCAGCCTACATTCCTTACCCACACACACATTGCTTTTGGGTCACTAGTAAGGCAGAAGGGAAAATCATGGGGTCAGGAGGGCAAGTAAGAAGGAGTTGAACTCTCTGGCTTAGGGATGTGCTGATGGGAAGGGAGGCCAAGTTTCTGGTATCTGCATTTCGCATTTACCCAGTGACTATTTAATGCCAAATGCATCACTGACACTGATATAAATTTGAAGTAATGTCATTATGAGGAATGGTACTATTCTGGATTATGCTTTAGGAGCTGACCCCATGGATTTGAATGAGTGCAAGTGAGAAGGTCACAGATGAGCCAAAACAAATTTATCACCAGCTCTTAGTATTCCAGCTCCATCCTTGTGCATAAGGTGACTGCATGCTGAGAGATGTCCTGAGAGAAGAGTTATTTCAGGAGATAATTGACAGTGGAGAGAGTAGGCTGGTGTCCCATAAAATAAGGTGGGTAGTGAAGGAAGGATGGAACATGCTGAATATTATGTGTGTGGAGGCTTTTTTTTTCATAGTTTCATAGTGCTTAGGGTCAGAAGGGACCTCAACAGATCATCAGGTCCGACCCCCTGCCCTGAGCAGGAATGAGTGTGGGGTCATAACACCCAAGCCAAATCTGTCCAGCCTCCTCTTGAAGACCCCTCTGAAAGAACAGTCAGAGACCTTGAGCCCAGTTAGGCTCCGGAGCGGCAAGAGATGCACGGGTGAAAGCCCACTGCGTCCCCACTCCCCCAAAGTCCCCCAAAGACCCTCCAGCAGCTACAGAGCCCCCCGCCGACCCCCAGCACAGCCGGAGGCAAGCGGGGCCCATGGTGGGAGGGGGTTAACCCCTGAGTGAGTGGGAGGAGGCGGCTGAGTGGAGC
>NW_017729028.1:35948576-35949504 GCF_001723915.1 Gavialis gangeticus
CCCTGAGTGAGTGGGAGGAGGCGGCTGAGTGGAGCCGGGCTGGGTCAACCCCAACCCCAACCAGGCCCCTACTTGGCCCAGCCCCCCCAGGGAGGCAGAGAAGTGGGGGGGTACATAAGGTGTTTGTTGTGGGAGACTCCATCCTGAAGGGGACTGAGGGGGCAATCTGCTGCCCCGACCCCTTAGCCCAGGAAGTCTGCTGCTTCCCAGGGGCCCACAACCAGGACATTGCAGAGAGGATCCCTAAGCTCCTCCAGCTCACAGACCACTATCTTATGCTCCTTATTCATGTGGGCACCAATGACATGGCTTGGAGCGCTACCAGCCAGGTCATGAGGTGCTGCAGGGATTTGGAAGCAGGGCTAAAGGGTCTGGGGGCACAGGTGGTGTTCTCTTTGATCCTCCCAGTCTCGGGGTGTGGGCTGAGGAGGGAGAGGAGGATACTCATAGTCAACCAAAGACTGCAGCACTGGTGTCATCGGGAAGGCTTTGGCTTCCATGACCACACCCCACTCTTCGGTGAGAGAGGCAGTGAGCTGCTGGGAAGATATGGCCTCCACCTCTCTCCCTTGTGGAGGAGGTTCTGCTCAGCCAAACTGGCTGACCTTTTCCACCAGGCTTTAAGCCCATTGGGGGATGGGGGGACTACTGCCACTGCTAGCCTGCTGAGCAACCCTTGCAAAGCCAGCAGGCCAAGGCACTTAAGGGAGCCTACCCCTGCCCCAGCCCTGGTTCAATCTGTGGGCAAAGCAAGAGCCCCCAAGGAGACACTTGCCTGCCTGTACACAAATGCCAGGAGCTTGGGGAACAAGCAGGAGGAGCTCGCCCTTCTGCTCAATGCAAAAAATTATGATGTCACAGGGATAACAGAGACCCGGTGGAACTCTACCCATGACTGGACCTTGGGTATAGATGGCTATACCCTGTA
>NW_017729028.1:35949515-35951671 GCF_001723915.1 Gavialis gangeticus
TTTAGCCTGGAAAAGCGCAGGCTCAGGGGTGATCTGGTGTAAAATGCTTTCAAGTCCTTGGTGGCCTAGTGGTGTGATAGAAGTTGTAATTTAGAGATGCTTGCTAACAGAAGACTGAGGAAGTTGGGAAATGAGAAATGGTCCCCGAGTTAAGTAGCAGTTAGTTAGTGAGACAAAGGCTAAAGGTCTGCAGAGGTTGCTTACTGCCCCTTGAGAAAAGTTTGTTTTTATGCTTTTCACTTGGGTATGCCTAGTTTTATTGGACCCAGTGATCACTGGAAGTGGTAAAGACACTACCCGGAAATGTGGGAAGTTAAAATTCAAATTCCACTGAACAAGATGGCCCTACAGCCTCATTTTTCACAGTCCTCAGAAGGTGCTTTAACAACAAGGCACCGTTTCAAGGGTCCTATGCAGAATCCTGCACCTCTACAAAGTGTAGAGGTTAGTTAGATGCTTCTGGGATAGTACTGCATTCCTCCTGACTATAAGCAGTAGGCTAAATTAGTTGTGCAGTGCCAAAAGCAAAGGTGTACTAAAAATAAAGGTTTCAGACTATTACATTGGGTGAAGTAGGATTTTGTTTTGCGATTTAGATGATTAAGTGCCACTTTGACATCTTAGTCACAAAAAAATGTTTGCCCTGGTAGCATAGTGGAGAAGTGCTGGAGTAGGAAGAGAGGGTGCTGGACAGATTTAGTGGTGGGCAGCATCCCAAAATATTGATACACTGTTGTGGTTTATTCAGTTCACTCTTCACTTTCCTTGGGTGCATTCATCCATTGCTAATTCAAGTTCATGCCAAGTGTGCTCCCTCTCATTCCATATTAACCCAGTGGCAATTATCATTGCCTATGGTCTTTAATATCTATGTACTCTTGGTTTTACTTCTTGAAAGCAGCGTTTCAGATCAGAAAGTGCCAAACCAGCTAATGGCATCCAAGTGCAAAAAAATACAATGAACCTTAGGTTATTTCCCTTTCCATGGGTTGGCTAATTATTTATCATTTTGTGTTTAAAAGGGAATTGAGAATCAGTAACAGGACTACAAACAAATAAATCCTATAGCATCTGATGCTAAATAATTTTTCTTCTGTCCCTGTTTATAACCTTTGTTTGCAGACTTTATTTATTTTGATTAGTGATCTTTATTAGATAATAGGGCTAGTTAATTATTAGCCAATATAAATGTAAATCGTCTGTTAGGACTTGATCTTGCTCTTGTTTAAACCCAAGTTAAAATTTGCATTAGCTTCAGGAGAGAATTTCCACCTCACCATTCCCCCTTCCTACATGTGTCAGAGGTTGTTTTTTTAAAGCCTTGCATGCAGGCATTGAGTGTTAGCTGCAGCTAAGGCTGGGGATTTTGAGGATTTTTACCTGCCTCTACAGCGAGGGGTGCTGCCCTCGTCCTGGAAATTTTTGAGTGTATATTAACAACTTTTACAGCAGGAAAGTATTGACCACTGTGGTCCCTATGCTTTACCTGGGGCAGGTTAGATGGTGTATTGTCTGGGTTGACTGTGTAGTTTTGCTAAGAGGTTTGACAATGGATTTGTATGAACTGGTTTGGATAGGGATGATCTTACATCAGGCAGGGAGTTGAACTTGATACCCTATGGAGGTCTTCCAGCCCTGCTTCTCTGTTTTATGATCTTCTGCCTCAAGTAGTCTCATTAAGTCAATGGGAATATTTGTCCCTACTCACAGATGTTCCGGATCTATCCCTTTACTTAGGGGGAGGAGACCAGTATTATTGTAGCAGCTAGATATGTGACTCTGTGGTGCAATGGACAGCACATTGGACTTCTATAGTTAAAGTGTCATTCAAAGGTTGTGGGTTCAAGTCCCACCAGAGTCAAATTATTCCTTCTATGATCAGATCACAAAATCATTGGACACTGATGGATGTAGTCTTTCTGGACTTCAGAAAGGCCTTTGACATGGTCTCTCACCCATTCTTATTAAAACCCTAGGCAAGTGTGGCATTGATGCCTACACAGTCAGATGGGTCACAAATTGGCTGAGGGGCTGCACCCAGAGAGTGGTGGTGGATGAGCGATATTCAACCTGGAAGGACTTGGGGAGTGGAGTCCCCCAGGACTTGATCCTTGGGCCTGCACTGTTCAACTGCTTTATTAGCGACTTGGATGAAG
>NW_017729028.1:35956671-35958669 GCF_001723915.1 Gavialis gangeticus
GGAAGGACTTGGGGAGTGGAGTCCCCCAGGACTTGATCCTTGGGCCTGCACTGTTCAACTGCTTTATTAGCGACTTGGATGAAGGGGTGAAAAGCATCCTGTTCAAATTCACTGATGACACCAAGGTTCGGGGCACGGTGGGCTTGCTAGAAGGGAGGGAAAGGATACAGCTGGACCTGGACAGGTTACAGGGGTGGGGAAATGAGAATAGGATGGGATTCAATACTGGCAAGTGCAGGGTACTGCACTTGGGGAGTAGGAACCAGCAGCATACCTACAGGCTGGGGAACTCCCTTCTCGTCAGCAGAGAGGCAGAAAGGGATCTTGGAGTCATTATCATTCCAAAATGCGAGGACGCAGTCAGTAAGGCCAACTACACCTTGTCATGAATCCACAGATGCATCACAAGCAGGGCCAAGGAGGTGATCCTCCCCCTCTATGTGACACTGGTCAGGGATGTGGACAACATGGAGAGGGTCCAGAGGAGGGCCACCTGCATGATCCAGGGGCAGCAGGGCAGGCCCTATGAGGAGAGGCTACAGGACCTGAACCTGTTCAGCCTTCACAAGAGAAGGCTGAGAAGGGACCCGGTGGCTGTCTATAAACTTACTGGGGGGACCAGCAGGGAATAGGAGAGACCCTGTTCATCCGAGCACCTCCTGGAGTAACAAGGAATAATGGCCATAAGCTGTCTGAGAGTAGGTTCAGGCTGGACATTAGAAGGCACTACTTCATGGTCAGGGCGGCTAGGATCTGGAACCAACTTCCAAGGGAAGTGGCGCTCGCTCCTACTTTGGGGGACTTTAAGAGGAGGCTTGACAATTACCTAGCTGGGGTCATATGAGCCCAGTATTCTCTCCTGCCCAGGGCAGGGGGTCGGACTTGAAGATCTACTTAGGTCCCTTCCGTCTCTACATCTATGAATCTATGCAATATATGAATTTCAGATGAGACACAGGCCACAAACTAAATGCAAGACCCAACATAACTTTCAAGGTGCTCCTCTTTGCTTCTAATGCACTTCCTACAGCAGCCTTCCTGCACCCATAAGTATTCCTACTCTATGAGTAGGCATGCACTAACGAGGGATGGCTGAAATTTTCCTGTAGAACATTTTCTGTTGGAACATGCTGTTTTGATGAAAACAACATGTAGAGCAGGAGCATGCTGATTTCATCAAAAAATGTCATAAAAGAAATGATCAAAGCACTTAATTTGGCTTTATGATTTCAAAAAATTATGTCCTAATTTATTATAAAATATATAATGTAAAATCCAAGATGATGTAGTTTTAGCAAAGGGCTTGACTACATTGATATGTTTTCTAAAATTTAATTTTAAGTGTAAGTGTTTATGCCAATTCAGGCTAACTGTAATTTTCAGAATATTGAAATTTCCAGCTTTTAACCAGCTTTAGGAAAAACATCATCCTGGCATCACCTTTCAAAGACTTCAGCTCATACAACAGGGATAATATTATGTATATATGTAGCTGGCATACTCCCTTTTGTCAGAGTTCCAGTTATCTTAAGCCATAGTTATGCTAAACTATAGTAGGCAAGAAAAAGGAGCTTGGGAGAAACAGGTCATGGCCACTGGACAATTTGATAAAAAAGGAACAAATGAAAACAGAGTAATGAGCAAAGCTGCTGATCCAAATAAATGAATAATAAAACTGAAAAACTCAAGAGAGAGTATAAAAAGTAAGAACTCAGGTTTTCATGGTTATATCAAGTATTAGAAAATGAATTTGGACCTGAGACTTCAGGTGTAGAAAATATTCCAGGTATACTATTTTTGCCTTGAAATCTGTTTCTTTACCCTATTGTATGCCATCACTCTGTGAATACATAATGTCACATAATACACCTGATACATAATATTTAAGATTAAAGTGGAATGAAGGCATAGGTATCCAGATGAGAGTATCTCAGTAAAAATCAGCAGTTCACAATATTCAAACACGTATAATTGAGCTCAGACTGTATATTATACAAC
>NW_017729028.1:35958680-35964386 GCF_001723915.1 Gavialis gangeticus
AAACACGTATAATTGAGCTCAGACTGTATATTATACAACAAAAGATCAGTTCTCATCTTCTCTGAGCTTCCTCTAGTCTTAATAAATATTCTGCCTTGGATACATGTTGGAGATCTCATGCATTATGGGTAATTCATGGTCACATGTTTTGGCCATATCCTATTACCAGTTCTTTTTGGGAAAAAAACCCTGTAATTAGAGTTAACATGGTTTTGAACACAGCACTGATACCTTTGGCAAATACGTATGTTCTTGGGCATATTCAGATTGAACCTTGCCTAAATTGCACTCTTGGAGTGGGTCTTATAAGCAGGGATCTAGGTTTTTCATTTCCCAGAGAAAAAATGGAAAAAAATGCGGATTTTCCCTTTTGGCTGAGAAAAATGCAGCTTTTTCATTTTAACAGAGAAACACTGATTTTCCGCTTTTGCAAAGAGCTCTCAGCAGGCTGCCAGAGTGTCAGTCTGCCAGGGGCTGGGGTGAAGTGGGAGGAGGGTGGTCAGATGGGGCACCATATGCATGTGCATGCTCACGCATGTACTTGGCTGCCAGGCAGCCTGGAGAGCTGCTCCCACAAGCAAATCTGGTGGTGGGGTGGGGAGGGATTGAGACCCCCATAGAAAGGGAGGGAGGGAGTTGGGTAGGGCTGGGGCAGTGTGTGGGGCTTGGGACCCAGGGCCATGCATGGCTGCAGGCCTTAGGTGGGGAGCAGGATGGGGTCATGGGCAGCTCATCCAGGGGCCGCAGGGTCAACTCTCCATCACTGCATGCACTCCTGGGATAGCAGCTGGGGCATGTGCTCCCAAGTTCTGTGCATGGGGTGGGGGCAGGCTGCCCGCTGTGGGCTCAGGCTCCCTGACCTGCTGAGTGTTTAATCAGAGAATTGGCAATTTTTAAACAGAGAAAACCAGGAACCCTACTTATAAGTGATGCTCAGGGTTACATTAGTCTATAGTCGAAAAGCTGGTCAACTGACAGGTCAAATATTGTCAACAGACCAGTCAATTAACTATATTTTATGACTAGTCAAAGACTATAGCAATTTTACCAAAACAATGTATTTTTATAGATTTATTGACAGAAATATGATGTTTTTATTGTTTTTTGACACATTTCTTAATGGAAAAGTCATGCTTTTTCTGTGTGTTTTTGGCAACTTTTGACTATTTTTTGGTATTTGACTGGCCAATTGACCGAACTTTATCAGACCAGTCAAATACATTAACCCTATATTAGTTCATTGGAAAAGTAGGACATCTCCAAAGGTTGAGAACTGGTATGGTTAGATGGCAAAGCTGGCATCTATGGGAAGAGTCATGTTTTGCAGGCATAACTGCTTCAAAAAGTTTGGTGCAATTTAGAAAGGGTTGTTAGAATAGTTTGGTAACTAAATTATTAATCCTTGCACACTTCTCCTTTGGTCTTCTATCCCTCCCTCTTTCTTCCTCCTTTTATTTTGTTTTTTCTTTTTCTTTTCTACTTTATTGCTTATAGTGTGTGACGTACATAGTTCAGGGTGATATGTATAGTTGGTATATAGGCTTTTTTTTCTGATTTTTGTTTTGCATTTAAAACAATCAAAATGATGAGAGAGACAGAAAGAGCTCATAATTTATAGCAATAGAGCAAAACTCATGGAATATTTGGGCAACTTTAAATTTGGATTTTCAAAATAGTTTGGGCCCAAATCCTTCAACGAGCAGTGTAAGTACATGGTGAGGCACCCTGGGTGACTGCCAAACACAGGGGCAGTGGTGACTTCCAGTTGCCACTGCTACTACAACAGCAATTACACAACTATGGCAAATGTATTTTTTTTCTCACCTCCCACCCCCATCAGCTCCCAGGGCATTTGCCCTTGTCACCCTTCCTAGTTATGCCACTGCCTTAACTTTTATTCAGGAAGCAGGATCTGTTTGGTAATATTTTTTATTGTACCAATTGCAGCTAGGAGAGATGTTAGAGAAGTTTTCTGGCACAGAATACATTGAGGTGAACCTTATAACTTACCATGTTAAAGTGAATGGATAGGGTAATTTTCAGAGGAAGCTGGTTAATCTGGATGAGGGTGTCAGAATCCCAATTTCAAAGTTGTCTATGCAATTTTGGTTTTCATTTGCAAAGAACCAAACTGTGTTGCAGGCAACTTCTTTATGCCCGTGTGCCAAGTAATTGTACCATGCATCGCATGAAGATACATAGGCTCTGCAGAGGTAGGTCTGCTACGCTGCACTCCCTACCTAAAGCAGCTGGGATTTTCTGACTCTCAGTTTTGCTCTCAGGCTGCTCAGGGTGGAAACAGCAAAAAATAGAGTTGGTTGGAAAAAAAAGTTTGCTTGAACACTAGTGCATTAGCAAACAAAACTTTGTTGACACCGACGTGTTTTGTGGGAGCATATCAGTTTCAACTACATTTTCAACAGGTAATTGGCGGAGCAAATTCTTTCTTCTTTTTATGCCAATAATGTCAAAACATTTAAATATATTGAAAAGCTATTCAACTCAACTCCATTTTAATCTTAATATAATATTGAAGAAAAAATGTTAATATTATAAGTCTTTAGTATTTTAATAAATACCATACAACAGACAATGTTAAGTTCCATTCTGCTGTTGATTCAATTTGACATTACTGAATGTTACGGAAATGAGAAGTTTTGATCATTTAAAATGATTTTAGAAATGTATTGCATTGTGAATTTAAAAAATGTCAGCATTCTAGGAATTTCAGTTTCTGGGTACAGTAATTCTGATTTCTGATCCCCTGTAATAAATTAATCATTAAATCCCAAATCTATAATGTTCTAAGGTGAATATAACTTATTTTTAAATATCCCCATCATCCAACAGTAAAAGGGTTGAATTCTTATGTCCTCACTCATTTTGGGTAGCATCTCATTTCAGGAGTGAACTTTTTCACTTCACTGATGCTATTCATGGAGTTCTTGTTGTTTTACAATGTCTTTGGTGCAATGATCATCTTTTACTTCAATATTTTTACACTACTTATGACTATAGACTGTAATGTGTTTTAGACTGCTATATTTTTACAATACGTCAGACTATCAGCTACAATATCCACCATCTCCCGTAGACAAAAGGATGTCAAAGCAATGACTATAGAGCATATAACTGATGTTCCTAGCAGGTACTACAATACAAATAGTACTTAATTATTATATATCCAATTTCTGTCATCTTTATTACCATTTTGTCTGAACACCACATAGTCTTCAATATAGTTATCTTCACACTCCTCTTGTAAGGAAGGGAGATACTGTCATCCTTAAGATTTATGAGAGAAATGAAACACAGAAATGCCAAGGTCCAGATCCTCAAATTTATTTAAGTACCTAATTCCCATTGATTGCATTAGGCACCTAACTGACTTTGAACATTTGGGACTATGTGATTTGTTCAATATTTCCTGAAATATTATGAAAGAGCAAAGCATTGATGATAAATCCCTCTTATCCAGGTTAGCACAATTACTCTGCTTCATGTATGATGATTTTCAGCAGGTAAAGTCAGATTCTGCTCCAAATCTAGCAGTGGAGATAAAACTCCTTGAAATATGAAAAAACAAAAAACAAACAATAATCCATAGACAGTCTTAAAAAATAAAATAAAATAAAAATCGGCAAATTTCAAGAAAATAGTGTTTCTTTAAAAATATATATATATTTTGTAGGATCAGGATCTTACTCCAATATATGATATTGTTTACATATTGCTGAAGATTTCTGCAAACACTTTCAGTGTTCTTCAGTAGCTATTGGACAATTCTGGGCATGTCTACACATTCATTAATGTGCAGTAGTTACAGTGTTATTAGACTACCGTGCAGTAAGCATCTTGGGTAGACACGGTCTCTGATGAATAATTTTTCAGCTATTTGGTTGGTCACAAGCTATTTGTTTTAACTGTCTGGTATTTATTATATAAGTTGTATGAGTGGCCATGAAATTTATCAGTAATTCTGTCCAGTTAATAACTGATTTTTTTTTAAATCACTGAATAATGATCTTGCATTACAGCTATTTAGACACAAAGATTTGGACTAAAATTTGCAAAAAGCATAGGAATACATCAATGACTCCCTGAATGCTTATCTATGTCTGTCTTTCTAAATACTTGCAATAGGCTTTAAAGAAGAGTTTGGATAGACATTCATTTTTGATACTATAGGAATAGATCATCCTGTATTTATGCAGAGGGGTGCACCTGATGGCTCCTGAAGTCCCTCCCAAACCTGTGATCCTGTAATTTTTGCCCCTTATTTCTGCAGCACCTAATACAGCTTGGTCCTAGTACATGACTGGGACCTCTAATTTATACAGTAATACAAGCAATACATACAAACAGTAGTTCACAACCCCAACAATCATCAATGGAAAGAATGAAGTTTCTTTTTATTCATGGAAAAAAAACCTTCAAATCCATGTTTTTGATATTTCAGCCAGCCCTACTTTCCAGACAGTTGAGGCTGGCTTGTTTGTTTGCTTTATAAATAGCATCTTCTCTTAATTGGAACACCTGACTGCTAGGCCAGCCAGAAAGGATTACCAATTAAACATATTTTCCCTTACCCTTTATTACTCTTTGATTTTTCATCCACTAAAACATTTTTAAGAAGAAAAAAATATTTATTAGAAATGTGGTTTGATCAAATTTCCTTTTAAGTTTTCCATTTCTTATTTAACATTCTCTCATAATTCTCAAAGGAGAAAATATTTATTCATGGGTTTTTATTACCTTAAAATTAACTGCTGAGATGGGAGAGAACAGATTAGTGAGGTAAGAGCAGGGGGCTTGGATTCAGGATCTGGGGTTCTCCTTTCAGGTCTGATATGCAGTAGTGGGCACATTTACATGTGCAGATGATCCGGGAGCAGTTTACTTTTGAGTAAACTACTCTCGAGTAAACTTTCCCAGGCATGATGTGTCTTGCTGTTCCTAACAGCAGACTGCTCCCACGCCCTGTGGCCCTGCAATGGCTCCTGAAACAGCCAGGGGAAGATCTAGGTTCCCCCTGGGTGCTAACCCAGGGGCCAGGAGAAAGCTGTAACCTGGTGGGGGCTGGGATATTACTCCCTCCCCCTGGGAGCTTCCTGCTGCTGGTATGGGCTCTGCCACTGGAGCTGGGGCTGGGACATCTGGGAGATGCTTGTCTTCCTGAACCAGCTCCGTGGTCCCAGGGCCAGCACTGGGAGTCTCTTATCTCCTAGCATGAGTCCTGCAGTTGCAGGGCCCAGGCTGGGAGAGACTTCTTTTCCAGTGCCAGCTCCGTGATCATGAATCTCCCAGCACCCTGCTCGCAATCACAGAGCTGGCACTGGGAGATAAGGATTTCTCAGCCCAGGTCCCAAGACTTGGGATGGGCAAAAATGTTGTCCCTGCAACCACAGAGCAGGTGCTGGGAGATAAGGTTCTCCCAGCCCAGCAATTGCAGAGTGGGAGCTGGGAACACCCTGCTGCTAGGGCAGGGGGACATTGTCCCCAACCAGAGGGCCCCGGGGTTTGATGGAAGAGCCCGACTTGGCAACAGGCAGCCCCTAGGGGCAGGGATCAATCTCCTACTCCGTGCTGCCCAGCTGACTGGGACCATATTTGCTCCCAGTCAGGTGTCTACACATGGACTATTGCACAGTTACTAATCACGAGTACATTTGCTACTTGTATTTGCAGGTAGCAAATTTACTTGTG
>NW_017729028.1:35964397-35980900 GCF_001723915.1 Gavialis gangeticus
AATTACTGCACAGTAAGCATCTGCACATGTAGACACAGATGCTTACTGCACAGTAATTAGCTCTACTGAGCAGTAAAGCATCCTGTGTAGACATGCCCAGTGCTTGATACTTAGGTGGCACATCTGCCTATTTGCCTTATCTGCCTATTCGCTACCCAGCTGTGAAGGAAGGAAAATGTCACATAGCCCAACTGAGCCCAAACAGATAAAGACTCATTTTGTCTACTTCTGTTTTAGTTGCATAACTTGATGCACCTTGGGCCTGAATTTGAGAGGTGCCGAGCACTTCCAGCTCTCATCAACTTAATCTCATGATTAGCAAAGGCATTTGAGCTAAAACCCTTTAGATCTGCTCCAAGGTAATCCTCCAGGAGTGCCCCCTGGGCAAGTCTACACAAGATGCTAAATGCACAGTAGACTACTTCTACTGTGTGTGTTATCATGGCAGGCAAAAACCATGGTAAAGCACAGTAGAATTAGTCTACTGTGGATTAGCATTACAAAAAAGTGTGCATGGTGCTGCTGCTCAGTAGCACCAATTACAGCACATTTAGTTTAGTAGCTGATATTACAGGTATGAAACCCCCCCCCCACTTAATTCACTGTAATTATGACACATTCATGAACTTGTAGACACACCCACTTGACTCTGAAATTCACGTTCCAAACACTTTGGTAGCCCAAATCTACTGATCTTCAATGCACGCAACAAAACTTTCCTTCCGATTTTAGGATAGAACTTGGTTGAACAACAGCAGGGACTTGGAGATAATGGGAAGGATTTGTTTGTTCAGTGTATATATTAAATAATTTGCTAGTTGGTAATTTTTGGGACAACAGAAATCAGCTTGTTTCACTGTGGTGCAAACAGGTTTTAAATACATCATCTGCTTAGAGTCTTAATTACGTTTTTTTGTTTTTTGTTTTTACTTTTTCATTTACATTTTCTAAATCAAAACAAATACATGCAGGCAACTAAAACCTGAAATATTCAAAATTCTAATTGAAAATTTAGGGCTTACTCAAAATGATTTCAGTGGTCTTTGAATCAGGACCTAAATTATGTTTGCACATTTATTCAGCGATTGAAGCAGGAGTAAAAACAATAATTCAACAGTGATTCATTTACTCCATAATGTTTCAACATTCTTAATTTTTACCCTTGGTTTTGTAAATTATTACCTTTTTAACCACAGAACTTTGCTGTCACTAGGGTGGGGAGCAGTGTCTGGGAGTGGGATGGGTGGGCAGGACTGGAGTCAGGATCGTGGGACAGTGACAATGTCTCACAGTGGGACAGAGCTGCGATCTGCTGTACTGTCACTAATCCATAAACCTGGTCCTATCCCTGACCACCCATCCACTCCTGGATGCTACTCCCCACCTGCCTTCTTGTGGCCCCATCTGATCCACCCACAGAGTGTTCCCCGCTTCATAGTTTGATAGTAGTTTGGGATCAGAAGGGACCTGAACAGATCATCTAGCCTGACCTCCTGCCACCGGCAGGAGCACACGCTGGGATCACACGACCCCAGACAGGTGTATGTCCAACATCTTTTTGAATTTACCCAAGGTAGGAGCGAAGGCCACCTCCCTAGGAAGTTGGTTCCAGATCCTAGTGACCCTAACAGTGAAATAGTGCCTCCTAATCTCTAACCTAAACCTATTCTCCAGCAGCTTCTGGCCATTGTTCCTCATCAACCCAGGTGCTGCTGGGGGAATAGGGCCCTTCCTATTTGTTGCTGATCTCCCCTGATGAGTTTGTAGGCAGCCACCAAATCCCTCCTCAGCCTCTGCTTGCTGAGGCTGAACAGGTTCAGGTCCCTTAGCTTCTCCTCAGAGGGCCTGCGCTGTTGCCCTCCAACCAAGCGGGTAGCCCTCCTCTGAACCCTCTCAAGGCAGGCCACATCCTTCTTAAAGTGCGGTGCCCAGAACTGGATGCAGTACTTCAATTGTGGCCTGACCAATGTCGTGTACAGGGGGAGTATTACCTCTCTGGACCAGCTTGAGATGCATCTTTGGATGCACGACAAGTTGCGGTTGGCTTTGCTGGCTGCGGTCTGGCATTGGCGGCTCATGTTCATCTTGGATTCAGTGATGACTCCAAGATCCCTTTCCGCCTCTGTGCTCTCAAGGGGGGAATTCCCCAGCCTGTATGTGTGCTGTGGATTCCTTCTCCCAAGGTGCAGCACCCTGCATGTATTTACATTGGACCCTATCCTATTACCATCCGCCCACTTCTGTAGTCTGTCTAAATCTAATTGCAGCCTCTCCCTTTGAGCGTGCCTACCTCTCCCCATATCTTGGTGTCATCAGCAAACTTAGACAATGTGTTTTCCACCCCCTTGTCCAAGTCGCTGATGAAGATATTGAACAGTGTAGGCCCCAGGACCAAGCACTGGGGGACCCCACTATTCACATCCCGCCAGGTTGAGTCCCGCTTGCAGCGGTCCTGGGCTGGTCTCCATGGAGACCACACCCACCTGCTCCATCCATTGCCCCCCACAGTAGGTTCAGGGCAGACAGGCTGGGGTGCCCAGGCAGTGGGGCTGGGCCTGGCAGTGGTTGCAACATGGGCAGTAGCAGTTGGAAGGAGCCACCACCATTAGCGCTGCCAGGAATTTGAGTCCAGCTGCCACTCTGCCCCTGCCCTGCCATGCTCCAAGGGATGGTGGAACTGGCTGCATGCACCACAGCTGGGGCTTCCCACCAGGCCTGGGCTGGGTGGAGCTGAGGGACCTGCCATGGGCTGGATCTGGCCCATACACTGTATTTTGCCCACCCCGATCCAGTTGTAACATAATTATAAAGTATGTTAGACATCTTTTTCCATAGATGGCCGCAGAGGGTAAATACTAATGGCTACTCATTTATTTAGTGCTGTATAATGCTCGCTTGGAACGATTGACACGGTTTTAAACTGGGTCATTCAGCCATCAAATATAAACTGCTCCCACACAAGGCAAGGGACTATCACCAGCTGAGTGTAGTAAAAACCGGAGATGTCATGCTCACTTCTCTTCCCCAGTTTGAGTAAAGAGAATAGATTAAATAGCTACAAGCTCCACACATGGTACATCTCAGTGGTGTATCCTTTGCAGAACAGAGGTGGTGAGGTGAATACGGTGACACATAGCAACAACAACAATGAAAAAGTAGAACACCCTCAAAAGTCACGAGCGAAAGAAGCGTTAGAAAGAAAGGGGGGGAAAAATCTCTCTGAAAAATCAAGATCTGACTGTGACTGAAACTTAAAACAGATAAAGAACTCTTCGGTGTAAAGTGCTGCTTTGACAGAAAGTCTGCAGCGCAAGGCAAGGCTCTTTCTCTGGGCTGAGCAGAGCAGGAGTTAAAATGATGAATAATCTTAATGAAGAAACCCTTGAGGGGGACTGTACAGTAGTAAACCAGATTTGTGTAATCAGCTCTCATTTAAGTTCTGCCACTAGTTTAGAGAAATTGAATGAATTACAGAGACTCCTAATGAGCCAAGCCTGTTTTCCTTCAGATAATTGATATAGTAGCTCACAGTAAATAATAGTGACTTTAAATATTGCCAGTGCTAAATGCTATAAAGTTTAAAGTGTTTTCATCAGCGGGAGAAAGGAGGGTGGGGACTTCTTTTCCATGCTTAAGTAAACATAAGCATTGATTGAATTCAGACTGTTTATTTTCTAATAAAAACTGGTAGCTAAAAATATTCTACCCTGAAAGTGCTGTGGATCCTACCGACTAAATGTTGTAAACAAACTTTGCTCCACGACTTTGAAGTCTTCCTAACCAGTTTCCCCCAACTTATGAAAATTATACTATTTATAAAAGTGCATAAATTGTAATTTAAGTAAAAAGCCTTGAAATTTTTATCAAAAGCATTCAAATTAGTCTCTCCCCAGGTCAGCTAATGAGTTGTCATGAGCTGGCCTCTTACTGTAGTGTACCTCCTGCAGACTAAGACAGTTAACCATGTTTTCATCAAAGGAAATGCTCATTAGTAGAGCTTTCAGAAACTGATTTGATTATAGTTTCACTTGTTAAAGTGAAATATTTTGAGCTCATTAGGATGATTATGATTCAAGGTCATCTTTTGAAGCTAGTCCTGTCAATATAAGATAAATGGGTCCTCATCTTTTTCCCTTCTTTACGTCTGTGCTTTTTAAACTCTTCTGTGTAAAAGTTCCATAGCCATAATTAATTTTTAGTTCTTCTGTTACAAAGCTGCTTAAAAAAAAAAGAACAAAGATTTTGGCTACCAAAAAGGCATTGAAGAACTATTAAGAGGAGGAGGAGGCTATCTTGTTTTAGAGAAATCAGAGAAAATCCTTGAAAAGTTCAGCTTTTGAAATCCAGCTATTTTCTCCTTGACCTCTTCCAAAGTTTCTAAAAGGTACTTTGTACATATTTTTGCATGTGTCTTTTAATCTCAAAAGTATAAAACTCAACTTAAAAAACCACCCAAGAAGTACCAATGGCTTATTAAATATCTCCTCTTTTATGGAGCACGATAAAGTTAACACCTTTTAAAGTTGTTCTTTTTTTTCCCCTCCTCTCCCCCTTTAAATTTTCCAGTTAATCTCTAAGTGGTTAAAGAGCCATTTAAACATGAAGGGAAGTAGTATTAACTTCTATCGACACAATGAGAAAGAGTACATTTGCATATGGCTTGCATCTTAAGCCTAATTGGTCAGATATCACCTCATGCATGAGCTTAAAAGGAGAGGTCAGGAGAATGGGTTTTTTTTCTACTGCATACATCAGACTTGAAAGCTGTACAGTACAATAGAAAACTAGGAAAAAAGAAAGTAGATTTGGTCTCTTCACAGATATGTGAAGTATGTGAGTTAAGGGTACGAGGGATGTATTCTAGTTCCCCACTGTGGACCTCAGTGATCTGCTAGCTCAGACATTTGGTAGTGAGGTGTGCGTGTGTGTGTGTGTGTGTGTGTGTGTGTGTGTATGTGTCTGTGTTGTGCATATGAATAGGGGACAGGGAGGTGAATCGATAGCATCCAGGATTAGCCATCAAATGATGCATTATTAATCTTTATGTTAACAAATTAAATGCTGTTAAGCCTTGTCTACAAACAAAAGCAATGCCATTTTAACTTCTACCTGTAAAGTGAAAGCAATACGCCCTCCTCAGTGTGCCTCATCAGTGCTTTATACCAAGCTCAGTTCCTTTATGAGGACTGTGCTCTGCTGGTATAAGGCATTTATGTCAATGTAGCTGTATCCACACTAGGATTTATACTGGTATAACTATTCCAATTAAAAAAAATCGCAAACCTGGCCAAAATAGTTATAGCAGCACATAAACATTGAGTACAGGATGAGAATTATTCAGCTTTTAATAATCATGCTCACTGTGCTCCTGCCATTTTTTTCCAAAGACAGGAAGGGGGTGGTGGTTAAATAGAGGATGTGGGTGCCTAAAAATAATTGCAGGCAATTTTAGCCACCGAAGTCCTCAACTGTCATTCAAAAATCCCGCCCAGCAGCTCCCTAAGCCCAAAACTACTTAATCTTACTGGTGAATCTTGATTCATCCCGGAGGTTCCTCAAATGCCTCTTATTCTACTTTTGCACCTAGAATTATCCACATCTGAACAAAAACCACATCAGGATCCAGAAGATATGTAGAGTGGAGATGTGTCTTCTGAAGGTCCTGGATCCTCAGACAGGCCCCTTACAAAATGCAGGTTACAGCTACCTTCTTCTTAAACCACAGCTGCTCCAGGGAGAGGAAGCGGTGATGCAGCCATCGCTCACCTTTTTCATTCAAATGTTTGAAGCTCCTGCCTCAGAAATAGGATAAATTTGTTCTAGGCCTTCTCAGATGAACAGGGTTCAAACCCACAATTCTGCTTTCCTAGGAGACTTTCCTAACAAAGTTTTAGGATAGAGTGGATGGGGACGTTCTGTACCCATCTTGTTGAAACTGTGCCCCATTTCAGGAAAGAAAGCAAGATGAAAATAGGTAGAGAGAAAAGAAGTGGCTAGAAGGGGCATGTCCTTGGTCATGGTCCCTGCCCCCAAGACTGTTTATGCATTTCACATTATTCAATCACTAGGTTAAAACTGGAAGCATTTCCTAGAGCAGGGACACCAGCACAGGTCTCCTTACCAGCTAGCAGAGGCTTAAGTGCTCAATGCCTTTTTTTGCCCCAGGTTTCACAGGCAAGGTCAGCTCCCAGACTAATGCATCAGGCAGCACAGTTTGAGAAGAAGGTGAGCATCCCTCAGTGGTGAAAGAATATGTTAGGGACTGTTTAGAAAAGCTGGATGTGTACAAGTCCATCGGGCTGGTTGGGATGCTGAGGGAGTTAGCTGATGTGATTGCAAAGCCACTGACCATCGTCTTTGAAAACTCATGGTGATCAGGAGAGGTCCTGGATAATTCAACAAAGGGCAGACATAGTGCCCATATTTAAGAAAGGGGACAATTAGGTTCCAGGGAACTACAGACCAGTCAGCCTCACCTTAGTCCCTGGAAAGGTTATGGAGCAGATCCTCAAGGAATCCTTTTCTAAGCACTTGGAAGCGAAAAGGATAGATAGGAGCGGTCAGCATGGATTCACCAAGGACAAGTCATGCCTGACCAACCTGGCTGCCTTCTATGATGAGGTGACTGTGAAGACAGGCCTGGCAAAAGGGCTATGGTAATTACATGGGCAAAGGTTTGTTAGGCCTCTTCAGTGCCAGGGGTCTATGGTTCGATTGCACCTGAAAGGATTAATCCCTTAGAGTACTGGCCTGTGGCCTAGCCCCACCCTTAGGCCCACTACTGTTAATGAAGACAAACACCAAAGTAAGGGTTAATAAGCAGATCTGTCTTATAAGCCAAAGGTATCAACAGTTATAACAACATGAACTAATCAACAGCTATTTAACAGAACACGATATACAATTGTGTACAGTGAGCAATACTGTCCGGTCACCAATGGCAGCCAAGAACACCAACACACAGAGTATTGCTATCCTTTTGTCCCCAAGTGAAGTACTCGGAGACCTCTGAGGGGAAGGGTGATACTTTACTTGTCCTATATGGGGGGATGAAGGTAAGTATCCCCGGTAGAATTCAGGTGCAGCTTGGTGGACTTGTTCTTGTCCCCGCACACACCACTCAGCACCCACACTCCCAATCCTCCCCAGCCTCTTGTACATGGGCACCACTCACTTCTACCACATTCCAGCAGATTCAACACCGTACAAATCTCTCAGGCTCTCAGCCCTGATGCCTAATGCATACAGACACCCAGGCAAATGCCCATCATGCATCATCAGTCACGTCTCCCTGCATATACACATCTCTCTAGGCCTCTTGACGCACCCACTTCCTACTGCACACACACATGCACAAGCTGAGGCAATGGTCAAGACCTAGTTTACGGTGGCCACCACATGTCAGTCATGCCAATGGTCCAATCACAACTCATTCATTCCAATCAATCAATAACGTTACTTTCTTTGACCAATCACATTCATTATTATCATATAAACTTATTAACATAATTTTCCTGCTCTGTAGTTATATAACAAGGTTTCAACTGTGCATGCCTCAGTTTCCTAAGTAGGTCATAATGTCATCAAGGTCAGAAGTTTAGATGTTCCAGAGACTTCTAACCTCTAGACATCCTACACATGCGTAATCAATATTATGACTAGGCCAGGACTCACACTGTTTACAACTGGCTCTGTGGATGTGGGGAGACTGATGGATGTGGTGTACCTTGATTTTAGCAAGGCTTTTGATACCATCTCCCACAATATTCTTGCAGGCAAGCTAAGGAAGTTTGGGCTGGATGAATAGATTTAAAGTGGATGGAAAACTGGCTGAATCATAGGGCTCAGAGGGTTGTAATCAATGGCTCAATGTCTAGTTGGAAGCCGGTATCAAGTGGAATGCCCCAGGGGTCAGTCTAGTTTTGTTCAATGTCTTCATCAGTGACCTAGAAGATAGCATACAGTGCACGCTCAGCAAGTTGGCAGATGGCACCAAGCTGGGGGAAGTAGTAGAGACGCTGGAGGGTAGGGCTAGGATTCAAAACAACTGAGAGAAATTAGAGGATTGGGCCTAAAGGAATTTCATGAGTTTCAACAAGGACAAGTGCAAAGTCCTTCACTTAAGACAGAGCAATCCCATGCACTAGTACAGGCTGGGGGCTGACTGGGTGGGCAGCAGCTCTGCAAAAAAGGACTTGGGGGTTACAGTAAACAATAAGCTGATTATGAGCCAGCAGTGTTCCTGTGTTTCCAAGAAGGCTAACAGCATCCTAGGCTGCATTTGTAGGTGTGTTGCCAGTAGGTCAAGTAAAGTGATTATTCCCCTCTATTCAGCACTGGTATGGCCACATCTGGAGTACTGTGTTCAATTTTGAGGCCCCCACTACATAAAGCATTTGGACAAATTGGAAAGAGTCCAGTGGAGGGCAACACAAAAGGTGAGGGTGCTGAGGCACATGACTTATGAGGAAAGACTGAGAGAACTGGTCTTATTTAGTTTCAGAGAAAAGAAGACTGAGGGGGATTTAATAGCAGCCTTCAACTACCTGAAGCGGGGTTCACAAAAGGATAGAGCTAAACTGTTCTCAGTGGTGGCAGATGGCAAAATAAGGATCAATGGTTTCAGTTGTAGCAAGGGAGTTTAGGTTAGATATTAGGAAGAATTTTCTCATGAGGAAGGTAGTAAAACACTAGAACAGGTTACCCAGAGAGGTGGTAGAATCTCCATCCTTGGAGGTTTTCAAGACCTGGCTAGAAAAAGCTTTGGCTGGGATGATCTAATTGGGGATGGTCCTGTTTAAAGCAGGGGGTTGGACTAGATGACTTCGTGAGGTCTCTTCCAACCCTAATTTTCTATGATTCTAAGGACAAGTGCAAAGTCCTTCTCATAGGACAGAACAATCCCATGCACTGGTACAGGCTGGGAACCAACTGGATAAGCAGCAGCTCTGCAGAAAACTCCTGGGGGTTACAATTGAAACTGAATATAAAAGCCATAAGAGAAACTGAATATGAGCCAACAATGTGTCCTTGTTGCAAAGAAGGCAAATGGCATGGTGAGCTGAATTGGTAGGAGTGTTGCCATCACAACAAGTGATTTTTCCCCTCTATCTGGCACTGGTGAGACCACATCTGGAGTACTGTGTCCAGTTTTGGGTCCCCCACCACAGAAAGATGTGGACAATTTGGAGCCAGTCCAGTGGAGGGCTGGACTGGGGGACATGACTTTCGAGGAGAGAATGAGGGAACTGGGTTTATTTAGTCTGGAGAAGAGAAGACTGAGAGGGGATTTAATAGCAGCCTCAATTACCTAAAGGGTGATTCCAAAGAGCATGGAGCTGGACTGTTCTCAGTGATTGCATCTACACATGCAATTATCCCAATACAATAAACTCCAGCACAGTTCACACCAGAGTCAGCTGCTCCTGGGCACAGCATTTACTTGTTAGAACAGGATTTTAGCAATTTGAGCTGCAGTGGAGTAGCCCTGGCCTAGCACAGGGTCTGGTGGGTCAGCCCTGGGCTGCAGGTGGTGGCATTAGGTGGCAGAGGGGCTGTGAGGATGCTACAGTGTTGGGCTAGTTGGCAGGCAGCCCCCAGTACTGCAGCACCCTCATGTCCCAGCCAGCCTCAGTCACCACTGAAATGTGCATTCCAGTGATGTATACTACTCTCCCATAGGATAGTACTTATCCTGGACAGTACTATCCTACAGCATAAATAATTAATTTACTGTACCCTAATATGGGTGCACATGTAGATGATGACACTTTACTGCAGAGTCAAATAGTCAACTCTGCAGTAAAGCACACGTGTAGATGCACCTAGTGGTGGCAGATGATAGAACAAGGATAAATGTTCTCAAGTTGTAGCAAGGGAAGTTTTGATTAGATCTGAAGACAACCTCTCTCATGATAATGGCAGTAAAGCAGTGGAACAGGTTACCCTGATAAATTATGGAATCTCCTTGGAGGTTTTTAGGACCCAGGTAGGCAAAACCTTTCCTGGGATGATCTAGTTGGGGCTGGTCCTACTTTGAACAGTGGGTTGAACTAGATGACCTGCTGAGATCCCTTCCAACCCTAATGTTCTACGATTTCTATATAAAACCCAATAGGCAGTGTTTGATTAAAGAACGTTTTCCAGAAAGGCACCAACCTGTCTTAAGGCACACAGAAAGAGAAGATGTATCATTTAGTTTGGCAATTTGTTCTAATCAATAATTTACCTTGCTGTTAAAAATATATGCCTACATCCCATTTGAGTTTCTTTGCCTATTGGATCTGGTCATGGCTTTCTCAGCTAGTTATAATAGTTGACTCAGCAGTTATCAACCACAGGGAACCCTAAGATACCAGTTTTCTGAAATATTCCTATACTTCAGATTATTTTAAACTGCTGAAATTTCTTTAAAAGATTTTAAACTGTCTTCAGGTGTGGCCTGAGATGAAGCCAATAGTGGAGAATTTTCCAGAAAGAATGACTTGTATGATAATAACAATATATCAGTGGCATTCAGGTAGACGGTGTCACGGCACAAGGTCCTACAGGATGGCCGTGATCTCCCCTAGGCCCCCTTACTGTGCCAAATTGGCCCAATGGGCACCCTCGATTCTCACCCGCCATGTCTTTGATGGAAAATATGTATATATATATATTACTGGAACATCAGGACATTAAAAAGTATAGATGGTTGTTAACACCTGTGGAGTGCAGAGAGATTAGCAGGAATCAAGGAGATTATGATAAATCATGAAGTCAACTAACTCTTTCAACATGGTAGGCACATCTACATGAGATATTTACTGAGGAGCTGAGCTATATAATTAGCTTCACAGTAAACATTTCAGCATCTATACATGTGGCCCTATTAGGCTGCAGGAAACAAATACATACTGGAGCAGGTTAGTTCTTCTAAATACAAGTATTATCCTGCTGTTGAGGTTTTTTTGTGCGCAGCAACATATATGTAGACTCTGACACGGCTGGCTGGGGCATGGGGGTGCTTAAGTATTGGGGTTGCCTGCCTGCTAGCTCTGCAGTAAAGCACCTTGTGCCCCAGCCAGCCCCTCTGTAGCACACTGAGCCAGGTCAGGGGAGCCATGGGCTGATCTCTTAGGCCCCTGCCAGCAGGGCTGCTCCAACCTGGCTCAATGTGCTATGGTTCCAGGAGCACATGCAAATGCTATGCTCAGGAGCAATAAACTCTGGCAAAAAAATGTAGCAGAGTTCATCACTGCACATTAATATGCATGGGTAGATGTGCCCTGTGTGGACATAAATAGCAATCAAGTTCTGCTAGACTCTGATATCTTTCTGGATGGAATAATGTCTTTTGGATTAAAGCAGTGGACTGAGTCTTAAGAGATATGATTTAAATTCCAAACCCTTGGTGGCATTTACATTATAAAATAAAGTAGAATCCTTGATTTGCTACCTTCATCCTCCATTGTGGGAGAGGTGTGTCCATATCCCAGATCTCTAAAGGGGAGGGGCTCCATGGAAACCCCTCAGGGAGGTACTGGGTGCACACCCTATTTTGGGTGATTGTTGATGTGTCAAGGTCTATATAACTATGGGTATTCTTTAAGGGAGTTTATATGGTTCATGTGTTCTTAATGTATTAATATGTATATTTGTATTGTTACTTGGTAGATCTAGGGAATATTATTATTAACGAATTTGGGTTATATAAGTTGATTCCCCATATGTGTTTATCGTGTTGTAACCTTAACTATCTTGTTTAATATGTTAATTATTATATATGCTGTAAATTATATGATTTATGTGGATTGTGGGATATTATATGTAGTGTTATATGCTAAGCTTTATTGTAAATATTTCATGTTTTATCATAAGTATATGTCTTTATTATAGTAATAAATTGTATATAGTCAAGCACTTGGTCTCGGCCTGGCTCTGTAGAAAGGAAAGGGAACTGCTCTAGTAGCTGGCCCCTCCATCAGCACGCTGTCTGACCCCCGCCACTGTCATTGGAGGCCAGAGCTACAGTTGGTTTACCGAAGGTCTGTCCCACATCCCTTCCAAATTCTAGTTAACTCACAGTCCCCCAGCACCCCAGGATGCTTTGCTCCTCCCCTGCAATCCCCCCACCCTTTGCAGGGTGGGCAGGCTAGCCTTGGCCCAAGCTTCTGTTCCAGCCAAGCAGGGAGTCATGCTGTAGTGCCCCCCAGCTTCTGGCCTGGACCACTGCAGGCATGTGGCTGCATTTCTGCAATCAAAAGTGATTGTCTGTTCATTTGCTTGTTGGTTCATTCTACATAGTTTAGACTAACATGCAAAGATTGAATCAATTCAGCCTCAGGCTTTTTGACTATCTGAATTTAGCTATAAATTTCTAAATCGGAAATCACAACATACTTTCCAAAGCCTAACGAATCAAAATCCTTGTAAAATAGACAAGCCTCTCTGTTGCTCAGGTGAGTAAACTGTTCACTGTAACCCCTCTCTCACTTCCTGCCATCCAGGCAACTTTACTCATTAGCTTAATGAGACTTAAGATAGACTTGCTTCCTGTCCTTTTGTGGCAGGTATTGCTCACGTGAATCATCAGGGAGGAAACTGTTCTGGTTTCTATAACCAGGCAGCCCAAAAGTTATACCAGCCCCCCTAAAACTGTTGCCTGTTTTAAGAGTCTGTGTAAGACTCTGCTTGTGTGGAACCCTGCAGGCTAACTCCAGGGAGTTTGGTTCAGAGCTGTCAAAGAACAAACAATTAGGACACCAGGTTGTATTTTGTTCTGTGCTAACATGGTGACAGTTGGTTCCCAAATATAATGTTCCAGGGAAACCACAATTGGAATAATATTCCTATAATGGACCAAGAATATATAAAAGGCTGATGCCTGTATAATCAAGCTGCTGAGAAATAGTTTCACTTACAGTAATATTAGTAAACTTGGGGATGTTTTTTTCCTTTCAGTTTTTAGGTACCGAATGAATTCCTTGTTCACTCATATCACCACGCTCAATTTTGTCATCAGTGAAAAAATTGTTTCTCTTAGGAAGAAAGAGGAGCTAAAATGAGGGAAGAAGGGAAGAAAGGAAACTATACCAAAGCAAGAACAGAGGTAGGACTTAGGGCTTGGGTCATCTTAGACAGGACTGCATTGGAGACTTTAATTCCAAAGTGGCAGAAGGCTCACTATCTTTTTTTATTTGTATTACATTAGCAACTAGAAGCTTCAGCTAAAATCCAGGCATACATATCTATCTACCTACCTATCTATCTATCTATCTGGATGTATTTGTATAGTGTATATATTATAAGATGTTGTCCTTGGTCCAAAGTGTTTATCATCTAAGGGTCTGAGTGACTGACACCCATAAAAAGGGAGAAGCCCTTTGGATGTTGCTACCTCTCCCAATCTCATTGTGAGTCTTATAATATGTAGCCATAAAATATCCCCTCCATTATTGTGTGATCACAGAATCACAGGCTTAGAGTCACAGAATACTAGGGTTGGGAGGAAGTTTGGGGACCATCTAATCTATCCCTCTGCAAAAATGCAAGATGTGCCATATCCATTTTAATTTATCAAACAAGGAAGTTGCTTTTCCTTTTGGCTGCAAGGAAAAGCTTTAAGTCATGACACCTAACAGCTGAAACAGTGGAAGGAAATAAGAAGACCCTGAAGTAGATTAGGCCAGAGCAGACTTTTCTTTCTCCTGGAAGTAGACTGATTTGTGTGCTAGGCAGGTGTCTGGCATAATTTAGATAGCCTAATTTACGACATCTGCCTTGGAATGTCAAATTTGCAATAGCACCAGCTCTACTTTCCTATGATCCCACAAGTGAAATGCTATGTTTTGTATTATTTTAGGGTGCCTATGCATGAGCACTGAGGCTTCTCCAATGTGCTGGAATTCCAACGTGTAAGAGCAGATTTGATTAATCTTGATTAATCGAGTCTGCTGGAGTGTGGCTATTGTTCATAGATTCACAGATGTTAGAGTTGAAACGTAACTCAGTAGGTCACTGAGTCTGACCCCTGCCCTGGGCAGGAAAGAGCACTGGGGTCAACAATGAACCCAGCTAGGTACTTACCCGGTCCAATTGGTTTGCTCCAGCAGCCTCCTGCATCTCATGTATAAGCACCCCCATCTTAAAAATGGTGGTGGAGGGCGCTTAAACTAAAGCTCCTGAAATAAGCTTTAGTTCGAGTGCCCACCCCACTACCATTTTCAAGTGCAGGGCACTGAAACAGGAGATGCTGTCAGAGCCGCTTTAATTAAAGCGCCACCCTCCCCAGCCCCGGAGAATACGTAAAAGTGCTCTTAATGTCCTTGATGCATATGTAGGCATATAACAATGTGTTAACAGGCAATAGGCAGGCTACGTTCTTTGGGTAGGTGTGATATCTTTTATTAGATCAACTGAGTAGTTGGAAAAAAGTTCTTTGCAACCTTTTGGGCACAATCAACCCTTCTTCAGGCATAGGAAGTCTCTACTGTTCTGAGATTCCAAGGAATGAAAAAGGGTAAAAGAGTGACAGGATGTCAGTGAGAATGTAAATAGGTAAAAATTAGGAAAACAAAAAGTAGAGAACGGAAGGGAAAGTGGGAATGAGGGGGGGGGAAAGGTAAGTAATGTAGCACTAAGTATTAAGTAGTTAAATTGAATTGCTCCCATTTCACAGAGAGGAAACCATGGGATTCATTTATTTTCCCCAAACTGGAATAAGAACCTCTGTAAAAAATGGGATTAGAATGTTACTGTATCAGCAATTACTGTTTCTTAATCCTGTGATCAGGTTACTACATGAGGTTATTGTGCATTGAAAATGCTCAGCTGGTACCAGTTAAACACTCGTCTAAAATTGTTTACTTTGAGACACTGGAGTGGCCTATGCTTGCCCATTCGTCTAGCACTTTCTGTTTGAGAAGTATGGCTAGGCTAAGTACGAAACGAAGCTTTTCTAGGGGCCAATCCAAGATAAATGATTGAAATTTTCCAGGAAACAAGGAGAGTTGCAAACCTAGCCATTTTCCATGCCAAATGCAAGTGACATTCAACTTGCTGGAGAAACATAGGAACAGTGGACTGGAGGGAACCTCCTAAGATATGAAGACTTGTTCCTGGCTATTGCAGCACAACTACATCATATAAAGCCTTTCATAAATTTATTGAATTTCAGCCTAAACCTAGTTAGCTTTTTACTCCCAGTAGTTGACTGGAAGGTTATTCCAAGACTATACTGCTCCAACCTTCAATCTTGTTTTCATTTCCAACCTAAATTTATGGTCCCTGGGTGCAGCTATAAGTACATATTGATGTGATGCAATAAACTCTGGCACATAATGTGCAAGAGTTTATTGCTCCCAGGTACTGCATTTACACGTGTGACTGTGCCTGCAAAACATTAAACCAGGTCAGAGCAGCCCTGGCTGGGAGGAGGACCCAGGGGTCAGCACATCAGCCTGGGGATGCTCCAACCCAACTCAATGTGTTGCAGAGGGGCTGGCTGGGGCATAAGGGTGCTCCTGTACTGGTAGCCCCTACACCAAAGCACCCGTGTCCCCCAGCCAGCCAGGTCAGCATCTACATCAGCATTACTGTGGAGTAAAAAACTCCAAAGCAGGATAATATTTGTATTTACAAGTACCAACCAGTGGCAGAATTTATTAATTTACTCCACCCTAATAACCCTTCAAGTATACATGCCAAGACGTTTACTGCCTAGCTAATTAGGCAACTCCACAGTAAATGTCTTGGGTAGAAGTGCCTCCTGCATACCTACTTGTTCTAGTATCAATATTGCTTTTCAGATAAAATGGCTCTTCTCAACACTGGTCTTAGCTCCCCAAATGTATTTATAAGACATGTACAATTAATGCACCTTAAGGTTACCATGCATTAAAATAAAGTTCAGTAAACTGTGCCTGGGAATGTGTCTACACATGCTCCTGAATTGGAAGCAAATTTGCTTCCAATGGGAGCAGTTGAGGCCAGGGCTGTTCCTGCACCCCCTGCCCTGCTCTGCCCCCCTGCAGCAGCCAGAGGGAACTCTAAGTTCCCCTAGTGCCATCCCTGGGCTGGCAGGGGATATGGGGGGTCAGGCTTGTGCTCTAAGGAGCAGGAGGGCAGCTGTTCCAGAGCCGAGGACAGCTTCCAGCCACGTGGAGCTCAGGATTGCAGCCTGGCTTGGTGGTGCTGGTTTGTGGCAATGCCCCATGACTTAGTGGCAGCAGCACCCTGAACTCTCCCTTCACTTTGCTTGCTGGCTGACAGGGGTGGTCTCTGTTCCTATTTCCAGCTCTGCTAAGCTCCCAGCTCCCCCCAGGACCTGGGAGCTGAGCAGCGCTGGGATAGGGAGCTCTCTGTCCCCACATCACTGGGCTGGGGGCAGAGAGCTTCCCCATCCTACCTTGGTCAGGGGGGAGATCTGGAAGCTGAGCAGTGCTGGGATGGTGTGCAGGACCCCATCCTACCTGGGGGGTGGGGATCTGGGAGCTGAGCAGTACTGGGATGGGGTGCAGAGCT